>NW_028261393.1:16297259-16479759 GCF_051295495.1 Thamnophis sirtalis | reverse complement strand
TGAGGAGGGGGGAATGAAGATGTGTGTGATAAACACACCATGAACCAGATGCTCACACTAAGTGTACTGTGATCTAAAGTGTTTGGCTGCGATCCAAACAAGTTTTCCACCTCTCAGCTAAGATAAGAATTCCCAACGATTTAAGTCCTCTACGACAAGAACTATCGTACTTGGGTTCCCCGTTCCATCCAGGTGTCAAGTGTTCTTTTTCTGGAGACTCCATTCCATTCCATTCCTGTTCCCACCACCTAGTTTTCCATCTCACCCAGGATGCCGTTAGCATTTTTACAGATACTGAAACTTTTCATTAGGCTGCTTTTGAAGGAAAAGAAATTTTAAAAAAAAAGATCCAGAAGGAAATAAAAAGAAGTTCAAGTAGCTCAAGGGCTCATTCACTCAAAGTTCAAGAGCTTGCCTGATTAACCAGGATGGAGGCAGAGAGCTGTGCGCCCTCCTCCATCTGCGCATTTCTTCTTCCCCCCTGGCAACCTCAACTGCTCGTGCAGCGTTCAGAGAGGAGCCGGCAATGATACATATGCAAAATGACAAATGAGTCGTGTGGCATTTCTTGGGGGAAAAGGGCCATGTCACATTAGACGATGGACGCATACTAAGAAAGCCAACCTGGTGCTCCAAGATGAACCTTCTCACTCGCACATTTTAGGGGCTGGAGGTTAGATATAGATATCTATATTTTAATTTATAACTATTCTATATCTTAATTATATCTTAATCTATATCTATATCATAATCTATATCTATATATCTAATCTTTATCTTATCTATATCTATAATCTCTCTCTATATATATGTCTTAATCTATATCTTAATCTATATCTATATATCTAATATTCATCTTATCTATATCTATAATTTATATCTATGTCTTAATCTATATCTAATCTATATCTATATATCTAATATATATCTAATCTATATTTTAATTATATCTGAATCTGTATATTTTAATCTATATATCCATATCTATATCTTTATATCTATAATCTATATCTATATGTCTTAATATATATCTAATCTATATCTATAGATCTATATCTTAATCTATATCTATATATCTAATATTTATCTTATCTATAATCTATAATCTATATCTGCATGTCTTAATCTATATCTAATCTATACTATATATCTAATCTATATCTATATTTCTAATCTATATTTTAATTATATCTGAATCTATATATTTTAATCTATATATCTATATCTATATCTATATCTTTATCTTTATCTTTATCTATATCTAATCTATATCTATATATCTAATCTATATCTATATATCTATATCTTTATATCTATATGTCTTAATCTATATCTAGATTCTATATAGATAATCTATATCCATAATGTATATCCATATCCATATCTATATCTATACAGGTAGTCCTCATCTTACAACAGTTCACTTAATGACCCGTTCGAAGTTACAACAGCACTGAAAAAAATGACTTATGAGCATTTTTCACACATGATCATTGCAGCATCTGTGTGGATCATGTGATCAAAATTCAGATGTTTACCAATTGACTCATACTTACGACAGTTACAGTGTCCCCTTTTGCAACCTTCTGACAAGCAAAATCAATGGGGAAGCCAGATTCAAATAATAAGCGTGGTACTAACTTAACATCTGCAGTGATTCATTTAACAACTGTGGCAAGCAAGGTTATAAAATAGAACAAAACTCACTTAACAAATTTCTCACTTAGCAACAAACATTTGGGGCTCAATTGTAATCGTAAGTTCAGAACTACCTCTCTCCCCCCCACCCCTCTCTCTCATACACACACATTTACCTACCTATCCATCAATTTATCCATAGCATCAATGCCCTCAGTGCTTTTAATTAAATATATATATGGAATGGCAATTTATCCTTCCTAAGGGTAACCTGTGGCAGTGATTAATTACCTTTTTCTTAAAACAAAAGTCAAGGAAAGGGGGTGGAGAGACTTCAATTTTTAAAGTCCTTGAATCCAATTGATCTTTCCCTGAATCAGACTTAATCTATTTTTAATGTCATTGATTCTAAATGTAAATCTGTGCCTTTCCTACCACTTTTAACTGTCCGAATCAATTAGGATGGGTCCTTTGTAAATTTCTTCCTCTGGGGGCAGTTTTCTATCTTGTCTGATTGCTTCCTAGGACGCATCCCTTCTCCTGGTCCCCCAAGGTCACTCACACATTCCATTGGCACGCTATGGGTAAACCTTGGCAATAAAAAGGTGTAAGATGGACTTAGTATTTTTTTTTCCTCCTGTTGCATTGGTGTCAGAGAATTCCATTCTTACACTATTTTAGCACCAGTACTAAACTAGTCAGCAATTACTAGACCCAAAGCTGCATACTGCCCAAAAAAGTCTTCCTTTTTTTTTGTTTTTAAACAGCTTCTAGAGAGCATTTTGAGTTTTCCACTTTTTGAAGCAGGAAAAGCTGAAAAGCAAAATATGTAAAACAACATTAATGCAAAAGGAGAAGCAGAAGCAAAACATTTAGCCTTGTTCTACTTTTAAAAAAATCCTGGGTGGCTGGGTGGAGGAAAATTTGGCCTTGCCCCCATGCACCAAATGTCCCCACCCACTATACAATGACCTTCTTCCTTACAAATCCTCAAGACCTATGAGAACCTTTGATATCTGATTTAATTCACTGAATTTCTCTCTCTCTCTCTCTCTCTCTCTCTCTCTCTCTCTCTCTCTCTCTCTCTCTCTCTCTCTCTCTCTCTCTCTCTCTCTCTCTCATTCTCGCTCATTCTTCCCCTCCCTCTGTCCCTGCCCCTGTCCCCACCTTTCTCTCTCATTCTCTCTCATTCTCATTCTCTCTCATTCTCCCCCTCTCTGTCCCTGCCCATCCCTCTCTCTCTCTCTCCTCTCTCTCATTCATTCTCATTCTCTCTCTCATTCTCCCCCTCTGTCCCTGCCCATCCCCCCTCACCCTTTCTCTCTCTCCTATCTCTCATTCTCTCTCTCATTCTCTAATTCTCATTCTCTCCCTCTCTGTCCCTGCCCGTCTCCCACTCTCTCCCCTGTCATTCTCTCTCATTCTCTCTTTTCCCCTCTCATTCTCTAATTCTGATCTCTCTCTTTCTCCCTCTCTGTCCCTGCCCGTCCCCCCCTCTCTCTCCTCTCTCTCATTTTCCCTCTCATTCTCTAATTCTGATTCTTTCTCATTCTCCCCCTCTGTCCCTGCCCTTGTCCCCCCTCTCTCTCCCCTCTCTCATTCTCCCCACTCTCTCTGTCCCTGTCCCCCCCTCATCTCTTTCTCTCCTTCCCTCTCTCCCTCCTTCTTGCCGGCGCGCACATAAATCTTTCTCTTTGATATCTGATTATAGACTAGTCTGGGTAAATTATTCCACTGCAGAACAAAAAAGGTATTCTGTAAATCAATACATAATAATGAAGGCAATAATTCCTATCTTGTCTGTCAACTCATCTATAAATCTGTGTTGTTTTTTTTTAAAAAAAAAAAGAAAGGAAGGATGGAAGGGAGACTGGGGGAAGGAGGAAAGAAATGTCTCTCAGCCAATGATTGTTAGATATTTGCCGTTCGGATGAATTAGCCTGTTTCACGTCAAGAGTTTTCATCTCCCCTTAATATTGCAAAAGCACTTGTAAACTGTTCCTTGCTCTGCTTACACCCAGCAGAGACATTTCCTTGATTTAATACAGGAAGAAGAGTGAAGGGGGAAAACAGACGCAAAATGAGAAAAGTCTAGATGCGTGTGGAGAGGGTGAAAGTAAATATTTCAAATACATTCTCTTCTTCTTTTATTTAAATCAGAGTTATTATTACGAAAAATGCTTCAGACAGCCCACCCCCTGGAATTCACAAGAAGAAAATTGTGGGTGCTCCAACACTGGAGGTTTTAAAGAAGAGATTGGACAACAATTTGGCTTCCTGCTTGAGCAGGGGGTTGACTAGAAAGACCTCCAAAGACCCTCCCAGCTCTGTTATTCTGTTATTAACCTGTTAAAATCCCTTCTGCACCAGAAACAAATTCCTTGAATCTAATCACACTTGGCCAAATAAAGCATTCAATTCAATTCAAAGATGTGGTATTCAGCAGTTTTGGAACAGTTCGCCCGAATCAGCAGCGGAAATCACGGGTGGGCCTGCCCACCCGCCCCAGCTCTATGCCATCCTATTTAGGCATGTTTTTTAGGCTGGGCACATGCGCAGAAGGGGGCGTGCACGCATGGGGAGCCGGTGGTAAGAAAATGTGAAATCCACCGCTGAAGAGAGTGAATAAGGGGAGTACGTTCAGGCCTAGAAGATTCTCTTCCTATAGCTGTTCTAATACAGGTAGTCCTCAACTTACAACCACAACTGAGGCCAGATTTTCTGGGGCTAAGTGACAAAATTTGTTAAGTGAGTTTTGCCCCATTTTACAACTTTTCTGGCCACCTTTGTTAAGTGAAACGCTGTCGTTGTTAAAATAAGTAACAGAGTGGTTGTCAACTCTCCGTGTTGACATTGTCGGCTGGAGCCGAATCTCAGATTACAGTAGCTGGGTTGAGAAGAGTGTATCTATTGGGTAATGTGATTTATGACACAGACTGAGGGGAGGACAGGAACAGGAGCAAAGTTCAGAAGCAGATAAAGAGAGCAAAGAAATGGCTGAGAAGAAATATTGCCTAATGAAGAATGCCTAATGAAGCTGTTAATAAATCACTAGTTTTTGTATTAAGACATTGGCGTGCTTATTATGAATCAGGAATGGAATCATTCGGAAACTTTTCAGGCAGCCATTCCTGATTCATAATCACTCTCCGTGTTGACAGTGGTTAAGTGAAACTGGCTTCCCTGTTGACTTTATTGTCAGATGGTCGCAAAAGATGATCACACGACTCCAGAACACGGCAAACATCATAAATGTGAGTCAGTTGCCAAACGTCTCAATGTGACCATGGGGATGCCACAGCAGTCGTAAGTGTGAAAAATGGTCCCAAGTCACATTTTTTGGTAACGCCGTAACTTCAAATGGTCACTAAATGAACTGTTGTAAGTTGAGGAATACCTGTAAAAGTAGTTTTAGGTCTGCACGGTGTCCGATGCTTAGTCTGCTCTACCTGACTAAGCTGCAAGTACCAGCGGTCTCGACACAGCTGGGAAGAGCGGCGTGCTGGAGGCAGCTAGAACCACCTCCTGAGAGCCAATTATTAAATTTTCTGGAATTTTGTGAACCTGCGGAGAGCTGAGCTGAGCTACAATGCCTGGCCCGCTGATCAGCTGTTTGGTGGCAAGCAGAGCATCAGTGGCGGTTGAGCCAGACAGCATCGATGGGGACTGGAGGCCCTGTCTGGAAGGGACCAGGTTGGGGAAAGCTTTTCTCTTGAATAAAACAGTACTGACACATCTGAGCTGATTTGGTAATGCTAAAATCAAATGCGAATGTTCCCTAGGGCTGTTTGTTCTTCTGGTGATAAGGCTGCTAAGCCCAGAGTTCATTTAGCCTCACAATTCACATCGATTGATTGATCGATCTTCTCCTGTGCTGCTGCTGTGCATTTCCACCATTTTTCCTCCTCTTTACTTTCCTCTTACTCAAAAATCCCATCCCAGTGGTGGGATTCCATTTTTTTACTACCGGTTCTGTGGGCGTGGCTTGGCTTGGTGGGCATGACTTGGTCTGGCTTGGTGGGTGCGGCTTGGTGGCTGTGGCAGGGGAAAGATATTGCAAAATCTCCATTCCCTCCCGATAAGCTGGGACTCAGGAAGCAGAGAATAGATTAAGGTGACCAGATTTTCAGGTTGGTAAAGAGGGACACCTTTGACCGGGGGGGGGGGGGGGGGGGGGCTTGATTAAAAATTTTATATGGAGCAACAAAAATTTTCATATAACGCAAAAATAGTATTGTAGGTTTTTTTTTATTTCAACATAACTACAATTTACAAATATAAATTGTAACTGCGGCCAAACATCAAAATTTTGATCACGTGACCATGAGGATGCTGCAACGGTTGCTAAGTGTGAAAATGGTCGCTAAGTGTGAAAAATGGTCATCAGTCACTTTTTACAATGCCATTGTAACTTTGGTCACTAAGCCCATTATACCACCTTTCTTGCCACAGTTCTTAAGTGAATAACTCCAGCTGATAAGTTAGTAACATAAGTGATCTGTGATAAGAGCCTGGAGGAAACACTTTGTGGCTTTGAGGTGGATAGAAGCTACTTGAGATCGACCAATCAATCAGTCTCAAGACGTGGAGACTCTGGAAAGAGTGCAGAGAAAAGCAAGAAAGATGATGAGGGGACCAGAGGACAAAATATATGAAGAACAGTTGCAGGAATTGTGGATTTCTAGTCTATAGAAAAGAAGATCTAGGAGTGACATGATGGCAGTCTTCCAATATTTGAGGGGCTGCCCCAAAGAAGAAGGGGTCAACCTATTCTCCAAAGCCCCTGAAGGACAAGAAGCAATTGATGGAAACTAACCAGGGAGAGAAGCAACCTAGAACTAAGGAGAAATTTCCTGACAGTGAGGACAATTAACCAGTGGAACGGCTTCTCTCCAGAAGTTGTGGGTGATCCATCACAGGAGGTTTTGAAAAAGATAATGTACAACAGTTTGCCTGAAATGGTATCAGGTCTCCTGCTTGAGCAGGGGGTTGGACTAGATGACCTCCAGCTCCGGTATTCTGCATTCTTCTCTAAGAAAGACAACAGGGGCTGGAAAGTCCATTTAGTGGCTTGCAATGGCCATTGCAACCCTCATTCCACAATGTCGGTGTTGCAACTGTTGACCAGGGCTCTGGTCAAATCAGAATTGAGCTGGAGGGGACCTTGGAGGTCTTCTAGTCCTTCCCCCCCTCAAGCAGGAGATCCTATCCATTTTAGACAAGCGGCTGTCCAGTGCCTCTTCTTAAAATTTGCTGACCGATGCTGCGGCTGAGCTGAAGCCGGCAAAGCCCAGCACCCCTGCCTGCCCAGCTGAGGTGTTCCTAGCGGGGGAGGGGGAGGCACCGCTGCTATAACTCATTAATACATCATAAATTATCAAGCACGGGGGCCACCACAAACCCCACAAATCAAGCCCTCCAAGATACAAACCCACATGAGTTATTACTTTGTACATTCGTTCTCAGGACGCTACCCTAATGCCCCAGACTATCAGCTGTTAAATTATGGGGCCGGTAGATCCATGGATGGATCCTACAGAGATCCAGGCAACATGCACACCGGCTCTTACGGGGGATACAAATACAATGGAATGGATCTGAGCATCAGCGGATCAGCCACCACCACCTCCTTCTCCTCCTCCAGCCAATTTGGAGCGGTTGGGGAGAGCTCTCGCGTCTTTTCTGCCCAGGCAGCGCTCGAAAGCAGGTTAAGAGAGGCGTTCAGCTGCTCCTTGTCCTGTCCCGAATCTCTCCCTTGCACAAGCAGCACCAGTAGTGGCGGCGTCAACGAAAGCCGTGGAGGCAAGACAGCCGGGTCCTCCCACGCCAACCAGTAGCTTCTGTCGGCGCAGTTAGCGTCACCGCGTTTGCCGAAATAGATGAAACCAGCGCGTCCTCACGAACCGGAGAGCGGTTCTCAAGCCAACAACGGCGCCCGAGTTCAGACGGAGCCGAACGCCACCTCCACGCCGGCCGCATAAAGCCTGCCCCCTTCTTGTCTCCCACCCAACTTGTTTCGCTGAACGGCGGCCAAGTTCTAAACTGCCGGCATGACTTTGAAGGGCTGGATTGCCTTCCGCGCGGGCCGATGTGGAAGGCAAGCAGCAAGCCAGCACTTCAAAGTCATGCCGGCACTTTAGCGTGCCGGCAGGCAGGCTGGAGCGAGCGAGCGAGCGTGCTCCGTCCCAGTGGGTGCACTCACTCACTATGCTACCCCACCCATGCGAGCGGCAGCGGATGGGCGGGGGAGCGAGTTGAAGAAGGCGCCAAAATTAAGCGGGATTTTTTGGGAATGGCCCGGGATGCGGGAAAAATTATGGGAAGGCGTGCTGTCCTGCCAAATGCGGCACGTCTGGTCACCCTAGAATAGATGGGGGAGGGGCCAGTCAGAGGTGGCTTTTACCAGTTCTCTGAACTACTCAAAATTTTCACTACCGGTTCCCCAGAACTGGTCAGAACCTGTCGAATACCACCTCTGGACAGATCCCACCATAAGGAAGGGACATCCCACCAGGGATGGGCTTCAAAAAATTTAGCAACAGGTTCTCTGCCCGGTTGCTGGGTGGCCGTGGCCATAGTGGCAATGGCCTAGTCAGCCTCCTGCAACACGGTTTTGCCCTCCCCAGACTCCGGTGGTTTTCTTCGAACTCCGGGAGAGTGAAAACAGCCTCCCCAGGCTTCAGAGGCCTTCTGGAGGCCAAAAACTGGTAGGCTGAACTTCCAGTAGGCCCGTTTTTCACCCTTCCCGAGCCTCTGTATGCACCCTGCACTTACCTGCATCCAAATGGGGCCACGTGGGGACTGTTAGGAGGGGTGAGGAGGGAAGGGCGGGGCCAGCCACGAGTGGGATTTGGGGGTTCTCCGAACTGCACAGAATCTTAGCTACAGGTTCTCCTGAACCCCTGCGAACCCCCAGCAGCCCACCCCTGCATCCCCCCCCCAGTGGTTTCTCCCTCCCGTTTAGCAGGCAAGCTCTATTTCAGAGCTCCATCAAAAGAAACATTTGGCAGGCACCTATCTCAAGAATGCAACCAGCTCACGACTCTCCTCTGCTGATTATTCCTGCCATCCTCAGAAACTGTTCTGGCTGGAAATTATTTTTACTACCTCGGTTTCCAATTAATCCTTTCTCTGGCTCTGCCCTCCTCGTTCCTCGGTGATGGGAAGCGGGCGGGCTTGCTTTTTCTTCCAAACAGCCCCACCTTTTATTTCCCAGCGCTGTTTTTATCTCCGTTGTAAATCAGACAGGCTGCAAGGATAAACAGTTGGGAGTTTATGCTAATACGTTTCTGATGATAATCAACCGTTCTCTATCGGCAACCGAAATGGAAGGGCAGGAATCTTTGCTGCTCTAGCCGTGCTCCTGGGAAGCCACATCTGCCTCCTCAGAAGACCTTAATGATGCCTCCAAGTAGATTCCATAACCAGGTCTCCTGGGACCTCTTGCTTTTCTGCTAAATACTATTTGATGGTAATGTTCCAGCTAAAAAATGCAGTAGTACCCCACAAACAACTCCAGATATGAAAGAAAACACTAATAAAATCTCATCAGTGCCGCAAGCCAGGAAAGATAATTTCCATAGTACGCGTGGAATTGATGACGCACATGTGTCCTCCAGAGCAAAGTACCACTTCATAAAGCTGCAACTTCCCTATTGCTTTGTGGGAAGAAAAATCCATCTGGTTCAGTTCCAAGTGGGGAGAAAGACCCTGGAAACATGGAGGCTGGTTGGAAAGATGGTTTACTGATGGACAGGACCACTTGGATTTCGAGGTCCTGGATAGCTGATCACATGGAGAGTGAAGGTTATTTATAGCCTCTCTTGGGCCTTGCCCTTGAGCTTCCTGTTCCTGTGGCAACAGCATGTATTCTATTGGTTGCTGTAGGGCGTCATAGCTAACCTTTTAGGTTGTCTGAGTTAAGTTTGATTGAAGCCTGGACTCTCTGAGAGAGGCTTGTGTCCTGAAAGGGTGTTGGGTCATTCCTATTGTGTCTTAATGACTTTGTCCTGGTTTGGATCTTCAGTGAGGGCTAATCCCATCACCTTGAGGCTGAATGTCTTTTGTCTTGTAGATAGGCTGGCCCAGTCCTGCTAGGGCTGTTAAGAAAGGTGAGGTCTGCTTTCTAAGAGCATGTTTCTCCTTTAGGGAAATATAATATTCTGCCTTTTTAACATTTCATTCTTCTAGGAGAGGGGTGGGTACTCACTTTCTACAGCTTCTACTAGTGAAACAGGCATTTTGTTCTTCAGACGTGCCTCCTCCAGTTTAATCAAATGTACAATACATGCCCAATGCTGGCACAGAAATGTCTCATGGACAATGAAGTTGCCGGAGGAGACATTAAGGAGGTGTTTCCATTTTGGAAGTAGCTATAGGTGAGCTGACTTAACAGGGCAGCAGGCAGTTTCAGAAGGAAACTTCTATTGTTGTAACCTGAGAAAGGGATACATCCAGGGCGGGGGGGGGGATTGAAAAATGTTAGCAACCGGTTCTCTGCCCAATTGCTGGGTGGGCATGGCCATGGTGGGTGTGGCCTAGTCGGCCTCTTGCACCACAGTGGGGGGCATTTCCACCCTTCCCAGGCTCCAGAGGTTTTCCTCTAGCCTCCGGAAGGGTGAAAACGACCTCCCTAGGCTCCGGAAGCCCTTTGGAGGCTGAAACAAGCCATTTTCAGACTTCCTGTACTTCCAGTAGGCCAGTTTTCACCCTGCCCAGACTCTGGAGGCTTTCCCTGAGCCTCCAGGAGGGCAAAAATGGCCTCCCCCAGGCTCTGGAGGCCCTCCGGAGGCCAGAAGCGGGCACATTTCTGGATTTTCGGGAGGCCCTTTTTTCGTCCTCCCAGAGCCTCCGCCCGGGCTCTGCACTTACCTGGCATGATGAAGGGGCTGCTTGGAGACTCCTGGGAGGGGAAGGCGGGGCCAGGCGGTCCTTGCAACAACTTGCTCGGTGAATCAGATGCAAAATTAATATCAGTGCGAACCAGCTGAATCCCACCCCTAGCTACATCGTGTCTTCTATGGCTGGGTCTTCTATGGCTGGGGAATTCTGGGAGTTGAAGTCCACAAGACTTAAAGTCACCAAGGTTGAGAATCACTGCATTAGAAGTTCTGCAACTCATGATGCTGGGCTAATTCACAAGTCTTACCGGCTTGTCTTATGTGCTTGGCTTTATATGCCTTCCACGTGTACATCTGCAGTGTAGCTTGCTGACTGCCAAATTGGTTGAGGTGGAGTGAGGAGGTTAGGTTGCTGATCTAAGACAACCTTCTCCAAGGGGTTAGACCTCAACTAACAATTGGATAGTGTCGGGTTGAAGCAAAATAGCCTGGAACAATGACTCTCATTGTTCTTTCCTGGGGAGGAAAGCTAGGGCAAATCTAGACAGCAGACTAAGCAGAGACCTCACCCTAACAATAAAAGTGCGTACAGTCAAGGCTGTATTTTGCTCTGGGAGGTTGGGGGGAAGGAGGGTTGGAGAGGGGGTAGGGTTGGGGTGGAGGGAGGGAGGGAAAGGGAAGGGGAAATATTTGTAAAATCTATTAAAACTCTTGAATAATAATAAAAAAAGAATTCCCCAGCCAGCCATGAGTTGAAGTGCACATGCTTTAAAATTGCCAAGGCTGGACACCCCTGCCTTAGAACTTCAGCCTATTAGAAATACATTAGTTAGAGTTTCCAGCACACACATTTACTGAAAAGTGCTTTTATTTATGAATCACTGAACACCGAAAGATGAAGAAGGTGCCTAATCGTTTTATATAATTGGCACTATTTAATGAATCTTCCATTCATTATGGAAGATGCATTCCTTTTTTTAAAAAAAATTAACCATCAGGAGGCTTTTTGCCCAGACATGCTATAAGGCTGAGATGAGCCCCTCACAACTGTCCCCCTCCCCAAATGAAATAAGATGTGGTAGAGTTTATCCATCTTAATTTACATTTCCACCAATTCCTTTCTGTGCCATCTTTTCTCATCTCTGGAATTTCTAGGTGGTTAAATATTAATGTTATTATATTATGCAAAATATTTTTGAAAGCTTCTACTTTATTTTTAGTTAACATGATGAATCTTGCAAAGATCCAATTAGCTCCTTGTGACATGAAACCATCCCTCTCCTTTTCCCATCTCTACCATTTCTCGGCATTGGTAGCAAACTAGATATTACAGCTAGTCCTTGACTTAAGGTCGAAGTTACAACCAACCAATCCCCCAAAAATGGGGTCTTTGTGACCCAGATGTGAAGTTTTGACAGTCAGGACCCCTCTACAGTCCTGTGACCGAACAAATTTGTAGACAAAGGGAACAGCTAAAGAACAGGGGTCGACTTGGGAATAAGGCCACAGATGGACGATGAATGGCCCCTCCCAGAGGAAATAAAAGAAGAGCGAAGAGGGAGTGGAGTTTGCAGGAGACAATTAGTTCGCTTAATTGGTTCCTGACTCTCCGAGACTCCTTGGCAAGTTCTGCAGATATCAGCCTCTTAGGTCTCCAAGCCAGATAAGGTCTGTGACTGTAAATCCTCCCTTGAAAGACTTTGCTGGCTGTGAATGAGCAGAATTCACAGCAAATTAATATTAGGTTTTTTTTGTTGGGATAAGGAGTGTGCTTCAAGGTCTTGTGAAGCCTAGGTCAGAACATCTTTCACCCAAAATTAGATATAGCAACTTGCAGCCCTCTCTAAGCAGTTTATAGAGTTAGGGTATTGCCCCCGATGATTTGGGTCCTTATTTTACCGACCTCAGAAGGATGAAAGGCTGAGCGAACCTAGAGGCGGTTCAGGCTCAAACTCATGGCAGGGAGCAGAGTTAGCCTGCAATACTGCATTCTAACCACTGCGCCATCAATGGCTGTATAATTCCAAACATGGTTGCAACGGTGGGGAGAATGGCCGAGATATTGGGAATTTAAGACACTGCAATACGGGGTTAGGACTCCCCATTTCCAGTGGCTTTCTTCCCCTTTTTATTTTTCCTTTCGTTAATTTAGAACCATGTTTAGATGCAATAAACCCAAACCTTCAAAAGTACACAAATTCAGCAGTGGAAACAATCAAAAGTTGCACAGACTGAACCTTAAACAAGGCCAGATGTTTTGAAGTGTTTCCAGCCAAGAGGGACCTATGAAGGGAGATTTTTCAATTTCATGGCCACATAAAACTGGAAAATTGGGACATACAAACTGCAGATGACTCTGATATTGTTCACCAGGATTCCCGCAGGTGCTCCTTCCGTTCATTGAGTGGGGACATATGCTGACATCCTATCCTGGAATACTGCCTTCAAGATTGATAGTTGGTGTTGGATCAGGCCCAGCTTTAATTAAAGGTATTTCTTAAATTTATACATTTATGAAATTTATATTGCCACCTATTCGCACACGTCAACTCAGGGCACCTTACAACAATACAAAAACCTCATATAAAAATAATAAAACTAGTAAAAGAAAGAACCATGTAATAAATTAATAAAAGAATGTAATAAGTTAATAAAAGAATATAATAAAATAATGTAAGCCCTCTCGAGAGAAGTTGATTAGCTGCTAGAACACAGCAGTCACCAATGCATGTTTCTGAAATCCAGGGGGAAGACATTCTACCCAGAAACAGAGACCTAAAGGAGCATCCTTAAGAATCGTAGCATGGGTTGGCCTTGCAACTATAGGATAGGCTTACTGTCATCGGGCCTGAATCTGCGGAGGAAGATGAGACGGAACTGGAGCTGATGAAGATTTAGGGGGTGGCTTCATTGGCTTGGGAGGAAAATGGGGAGAGTAGGCCGAGTCAGGCCAGGGCCTTTCAGGATTGGGACATCTTGTAGGCAGGGAGGAAGGGGGGCCAGGATGACCAAGAGAGGCTAAGCAGTGAACTCTCCATGCTTGACAGACAGAGCTGAGGCGATGGGCAAGGACCTCCCACTCCTGATCCTCAAGCATGGAGAGTGGAGAGAAGGTGAGAACAGAACAGACTGGCCCAAGTACTTAGTAGGAGACCCGCCCCTCTTCAGAAGGCACACCTGGGAACGGAGACTTAAGGAGACGCTATGGGTAGAGGGGAATTTGTCAGAAGCAAATGCTGAATTCATGGAATGTTGCGTGCCGACGTTTGAATTTTCCTGGATTTCTTGCATTCTTTCTGGATTTCTGGATTACTTGTCATGCTCCTTTGCTTCCTGGACCCTTCAACTTGCCCTTCTGGATTTCTTCTTTTGCAGCCGTGGTGCTCACAGCATTGGGCTGGACTATTTGTGTGTGTCACAGAGGTGGGATGCTCACGGTTTTACCACCAGTTCGCTTCACACGCGCGCCAGACGTGCGCTGTTTATATGTGTGCAGTTCACTGTAAATTGTTCTTCGCGCATTTGCAGAACAACTTACAGTGAACTGCGTGTGTGCGTGCACTACAAAGGAACATGCCGGCAATGGCAGCAGGGCCCAGGGAACCGGTTCAGGGGCTTGGCCAACCTGGGTCACTTCCGGTTCTGTGACCAAAAAATCAATACCAGTTTGGCCAAACTGGGCCAAACCGGGAGCAACCCACCACTGGTGTGTCACCACTTTGCTCTGGGACCTGCCAGAAACGTGGGAGCGTTTGGGGAAATTTGGAGCAATAAACGGGCAGTTTGAACTGCCAACTTCCTATGTTACCTCTGGGCTGTGCCCTGGGTCATCACACTTACCATACACAGGACGTAATAGTGTAAACAGCCATTAGGGGGACAGGAAATTTATACAGAAATCTGGTACCTAGAGGTTTTCTGAAGTCAGTGGTGGGATTCAGCCAGTTCGCACCTATTCGGGAGAACCGGTTGTTAACTTTCTAAGCAGTTTGGAGAACCGGTTGTTGGAAGAAATTTGTGTTTTTTCCACTTTACATGGGTAATCCTGTTAGGAAGGCAGGAAGGAAATATTCTAGTGTTGTTTCTAGCCTAATCTTTATTGCCCTGCTTACAGAAACTGCCTCTCTGGTTAACACTTATTACATTGTAACAGCTAAGGCAAAGCGCCCATCGACCTGAGTGACATTGAGTTGGCCATGCCCACCCAGTCACGTGACCACTGAGCCATGCCTGCCCAGCTGGTCATTAAGGCAGAGAAACAGTTGTTAAATTAGTTGAATCCCACCACTGTCTGAAGTACTGCAGCACCAATAGTGCAGACCTTCAAGTAACCCAATTCATACAACCAACTAACCAAAGGTGTGGTCATGCGAGTTTAGATTGGTGCCTTTCTCAACTCCTTCCTGTCCTTAATAGTGATGCGCATTACTCCATTTACATCAAAATGATTTAATCCAGTTTTGCTTTGTTTACCTTATGCAGCTGCAGTATATTTACTTTCCACCAGAGGTGGGTTCCTACCGGTTTGGACTGGTTCGGCTGAATAGGTAGTAACTCAGGTGGACACATGATCATACCGCTTCTATCCTGGGTGCCGCCATCTTTATTTTCTGTTCTGCACATGCGCAGAACAATCTTCATTGAAAAACTGTGTTTTCCCCCCCCTTTTTTATGGTGTACCCATGCGCAGACCTTTTTAAGTGCAAATGAGCACACACACATTTGCACGCGGGCACCAAACCGGTAGTAATGTCGGCAGGAACCAACCCCTGCTTTCCACCCTGCCTTTCCACCCAACCAGGAGAATCAAAGAGGGCCGGTATCGTTTTGAAAATACAAAAGTGAGATAAAAGGGAGCTGATTACAGGATCTCGGTAAGTGCGTAAAAGCTAAAAACCATCAAAAAGCAATTCAGGAGGACAAGGGGCCACATTTCCCTCACAGTCAGGGTCACCTGATTTACAGACAGAACCAGAAACATTTGAAGTACTGTATTTTCGGAGTATAAGATGCACCTTTTTCCCTCAAAAAAGAGGCTGAAAATCTGGGTGCGTCTTATACACCGAATACAGCATTTTTTGCCTCCTGAAACTCCGCCCCTTCACCAAAATGGCCGTGCAGAGCTTTTAGAAGGCTTTCAGAGAGCTCCTGGGGGCTGGGGAGGGCAGAAATGAGCAAAAAACAACCCGTTTTGTGCCCTCCAGCCCCCTGCAGCCCCCCTAAAGGCTATCCATGCCCTTTTTTTTTACAAAATCCGGGCCCATTTTTGCAAAAACCGGACAGTTTTTTGCTCTATTTTACCCCCCTACCCCTCCAGAAGCACTCTACAAGCCTCCTAAGGGCTATTCATGCCTTTTTTTAAAAGAAAAATGTGCCAGTTTTTGCGAAAAACGGGCCGTTTTGGGGAGGTTTGCAGAGTGCAAAAACTTTTTTTTTAATTTTCCTCTTCAAAACCTTGCTGCGTCTAATACTCCACTGTGTCTTATATTCTGGTGCATCTGATACTCCGAAAAATATGGTATTTGCTGCAGCTTTTTCACAGTTAGTTGAACTGGGGAGACATTACGACGGCCTTTTGTTCCCCAAATAAGCAGCTTGCTTTCCCCTTCACCTAAATATTCCTGATATTCATTTGCCCTTACAGGTAGTCCTCGACTTACAACCGTTTGTTTAGTGTCCATTCAAAGTTACCCCACTACTGGGAAAAGTGATTGACAGCCAGTTCTTGCACTTAAAAACTGTCACAGCTTTCCCACGGTCCCCTAATCAAAATTCGAATGCTTCACAACTTACCACCATTGCAGTGCCCCAGGGTCATGGGATGGCTACTTCTGACCTTCCCAGTTGGCTTCTGACGAGCAAAGTCAATGGGAGAAGCCAGGTTCACTTAATGACCATGTGAATCTGGTCAAGCTGTTTTCCAAGACACCCGAAGGCCAGACAGGGAATAATGGATGGAAACTAATTAAGGAGAGAAGCAACCTAGAAATAAGGAGAAATTTTCTGACAGTGAGAGTGATCAACCAATGGAACAGAAGTTTTCTTCGGAAGTTGTGGGAGCTTCATCCCTGGAAGATTTCAAGAAGAGACTGGACAGCCATCTGTTAGAAATGGTGTAGGGTCTCCTGCTTGGGCAGGGAGTTGGACTAGATGACCTACAAGGTCCCTTCCAACCCTTCCACACTTGGAATACTGCATTCAGTTTTGGTTGCCACGATGTAGAAAAGATATGGAGACTCCAGAAAGAGTGCAGAGAAGAGCAACAAAGAGGATTAGGGGACTGGAGACTAAAACATATGAAGAACGGTTGCAGGAACTGGGTATGTCTAATTTAAGGGAAAGAAGGACTAGGGGAGACATGATAGCAGTGTTCCAATATCTCAGGGGTTGCCACAAAGAAGAGGGAGTCAAACTCCAAGTCACCTGAGGGCAGAACAAGAAGCAATGGGTGGAAACTAATCAAGGAGAGAAGCAACTTAGAACTGAGGAGAAATTTCCTGACAGTGAGAACAATTAATCAGTGGAACAGTGGAACAGTGGAACAGCTTGCCTCCAGAAGTTGTGAATGCCCCCAACACTGGAAGTCTTTAAGAAGATGTTGGATAGCCATTTGTCCGAAACGGTATAGGGTTTCCTGACTAGGCAGGGGGTTGGACTAGAAGACCTCCAAGGTCCCTTCTAACTCTGCCATTGTATTGTATTGTATTGTATTGTATTGTATTGTATTGTATTGTATTGTATTGTATTGTTAATCTGTTTATCTGAATCACTTAAACTACAGTCGGATCCCAACTGTGGTCATATATCAAGACTAGGTGATGATAGCAGATTTCCAAAGCACAGAACCAAAAGTACAAGAGAATGACAAGAAAGTTCATATTATGTTATTAGCTGAAAATTACTAGGGTCACTTGCTAACAGTAAAGCTGCAGAACAGCCACAGAAGAATCAAGGAATGAGAACAATCCCTGCCAACTGTTTATTACATGAATAAATTCTCTTTCATTCTTGCTAGACTTCCTTTTTAAATTTCTTGAAGGTTAAAAACAAAACCCAAACAGTTCAGTTTAATCCAGAATTGAATTATTAAAAAAAAAACCAAGCTATTCCATATGTTTGTTATGATCCCTGGATGTGCTCAGTGGTTTCCTACCCTACCTGTAAAAACTAAACTAAACTAAACTAAAACTAAACTACCTGAGCTGCAGGAACCCACTCCTCACCGACACACAGGAAAATGTTTTTGCGGGGCGGTAGGGCGGAGCAAAGATGGATAAAAAAACCCCACTTGGGATTGCTGGGAATTGTAGTTTTGCAACATCTGGGTGGCCACAGCATGATCAGCATCATCTTTTTTTAATGACCCCACAATCCCTTGTGGGGGGGGGGCGTCTGGGCAACTGATGGAAGCCAAGTGTTTACTGGCCAGATGCCCTTCCTGTTGCCAATGCAGAGTTTTATTCAGCAGATATAATCTCATTGTGGCCATTCTTGTTGCATAATGTGTCTCTACATACACCTAAAAGTCAATGTTCATGGCAATTGCTGCCTGGATGTGCCCCCCCCCCGAGGGGGGGGCATTGGCAAGATTTTGAAAGTGCTTTGTCATTTTCTCTTTCCTAGGGTCAAGGGAGAATGACTGGCTCAAGGTCACTCAGCTGGCTTCGTGCCTAAGGCAAAACTAGAACTCAGGGTCTCCCGATTTGGTGCTTTAACCACAAAGACCAAACTGGCTCTTTGCCAGTTTATGGTTATATCATCTGGATCTTTTTTTAGAGGGAAGGCAGACCAATGGGAAGAAGGAAGACTGATTCCTGGGAGTTAGACACTGGCTGTCAGAGCCAGTGGTGGGATTCAAGTTTTTTTACACTAGGTTCTATGGGCATGGCTTGGTGGGTGTGGCAGGGCTTGGTGGGCATGGTAGGCGAAGATTACTGTAAAATCCCCATTCCCTCCCCACTCCAGGATACTGCAAAAATCTCCATTCCCTCCCCACTCCAGGGGAAGGTTACTGTAAAATCTCCATTCCCTCCCCACTCCAGGGGAAGGATTCTCCAAAATCCCCATTCCCTCTCCACTTCAGGGGAAGGATACTGTAAAATCCCCATTCCCTCCCAATCAGCTGGGAATCAGGAGGCAGAGAATAGATGAGGGCGGGGCCAGCCAGAGGTGGTATTTACTGCTTCTCCGAACTACTCAAAATTTCCACTACCGGTTCTCCAGAACTGGTCAGAACATGCTGAATACCACCTCTGGTCAGAGCCACAAAAAGCCAACTCAACTAATTGGAATTTTAAACCACTTAAAACCATTCATTTAGTGACCATTCAAAGTTACAATGGCACTGAAAAGAAAGCAGAGGGACCATTTCCCCCCGCTTAGTAATGGTTGCAGCCTCTCTGGGGTCACATGATCAAAATTCAGACACCTGACAACTGACAACCATGTTGATGATGGTTGCAGTGTCCCAGGGTCATTTGAACCCCTTGTATGACCTTCTGACAAGCAAAGTCAATGAGGAAGTCAGTTTCACTTAACCATGTTACTCACTTAA
Organism: Thamnophis sirtalis; assembly: GCF_051295495.1. Lineage (NCBI taxonomy): Eukaryota > Metazoa > Chordata > Lepidosauria > Squamata > Natricidae > Thamnophis > Thamnophis sirtalis. The sequence goes on along the minus strand of NW_028261393.1, from coordinate 16,460,727 downwards.
CAACTCTGGCAAGAAAGGGCACAAAATGGAGCACAGTTCACTTAACAACCTGCCTTGCTTCTTCTTCTTTTTTTTTTTTTTTTTGGTTGAATTTATGTTTTACCAACAATGAAATAAACCCTAACCTTTATTTCTTTGTGGGTAAAACATAAATTCAACACAAAAATAGTTTGCCTCGAAATCGACTGCCTGTGAAGGCTCCTGGATTGGGGCTGAAAGGCGAAAGCGGGGCAGTAAAACCCTTAACTGTCTTGCTTAACCACAGAAATGCTGGACTCGACTGTGGCCGTAATTTGAGGACTACCTGTATTAAGAAGTTATTCCAAAGAACTGTATTTTCCAACAATAGCAATAATAGCAATAGCAATTAGACTTATATACCGCTTCATAGGGCTTTCAGCAGTTTACAGAGTCAGCATATTGCCCCCAATAACAATCCGAGTCCTCATTTTACCCACCTCGGAAGGATGGAAGGCTGAGTCAACCCTGAGCCGGTGAGATTTGAACCGCCGAACTGCAGAACTGCAGTCAGCTGAAGTAGCCTGCAGTGCTGCATTTAACCACAGCGCCACCTCGGCTCAAGAAGAAGATCAAGGTGCTGATTTTCAGCAATTTTCTTACCATCCTAATTTTGAACATCAGGAGGTACCTAAAGACAGGTCTCTTAGGCCAGTGTTTCCCAACCTTCTCAACTTGAAGATGTCCGGACTTCAACTCCCAGAATTCCCCAGCCAGCGTTCGCTGGCTGGGGAATTCTGGGAGTTGAGGTCCAGACATCTTCAAGTTGCCAAGGTTGGGAAACACTGTCTTAGGCAACCATTCCATCTGTCTGACTGATTTAGTTTGCTATGAGATGCTGTCACGCTGCAGGAATTATTTTCCTGCCCTGTTAACCTCTCGGGCAGCTTGGCCTCCCAGCGAAGAGCCTCAGGGCACCTGAAAAAGCTAACAAATTTCCCGACACTTGTGCAAGTTAAAATCACCAGCTTCACTTGCATGTAGAACAAAATGCAAAACATTTCAGGGTAAATACTGCGTTTAAGCCAGGCTTCGGCTGCTCCTGCCCAGCCCTTTGTAATGTTGATAAAGGGCTACCGATGGGTTTATGACCTGCCTTGAGAACAAGTGAGCCGAATTACCGCAACTTCTCCGTTTGATTCCCTGCCTGAATCTCATTAAGCTTGAAGCCTAAAATGAAAGGAAATGAAAGAATAAAGAATTCTAAAGAAGAATAAAGTCTAGCGGCTGCCTTCACCTGTTTTAACTAGCTCAGAGGGAAGGTTCTCAAGGTTGCATTGTCCAGTGTGCAAAGTTGGATGAAGGCAAAACTAGCTTGCTTTGTTCCTTAGCGTAACACCTTGTGCAAATCCAATTATGTGGCCCTTTAATGTACTGTGTCATCCTAGAAAATGAGCTGATTTTGTAAACATGTTGTAAAAGTACAGGGCAGGGTAGGAATCAGATGCTACCCTAATTTTCTAGAGAAAAGAAGGACTAGGAATGATGTGATAGCAGTATTCCAGTAATAGAGGGTCTGCCATAAAGAAGTGGAGGTCAACTTATTTTCCAAAGCACCACAGGGCAGGACAAGAAATAATTGATGGATAGAGACTAACTTGATTCTGCACCTAATAACGGCAGCAAGACTGTTGGTGGCGCAATACTGGAAGAAGGAAGACTTGCCTACAATTCAAGAATGGACATTGAAAGTCACAAACTTAGCCGAAATGGCTAAAATATCGGCATATCTTAAAGATCACTCAAATGAGAGATATAAACGAGACTGGAAAAAATGGATTGACTATATACAAAATAAATACGGGACCAAGAAATTCCAGTTAGCCTATGCTTAAGATCAGAAATGATTTAAATTGTTTAAAGTTAGTTCAGCAAGAAGAAGCTAAGGTCAATGTAGAATGTCATTAATTTCTTTATTTCTTTTTTCTCAATAGATTTTAGACTGTGTTAGTTAAAAATCCATACCGTGTACGGGTTCTGGGAAGTCGGGGGGGGGAAGGAGGAGGGGGGTTGGGGGTTGGAGGGAGGGAGGGGCATACAAAAAAATTGTACTTCGATGTTTTAATGATTGATGAATGATGAAATATTTGTGTTTTAAAAGAAATAAAACCTTTGAATAAAAGAAATAATTGATGGAAATGTTGTGGTCCGCCAGTGGCCAGCACAGCTGGCAGCAGATTCAGACAGTGAGGAGGTTGGGGAGGAACATGGGCCAGTCCTGGAGTCTGGGGAAAGTTCTGATAAGGGCTCTGCATCAGAAGCAGAGAGGGGGCCAGGGCCATCTGACAGTTATCAGCTGCCTTCAGAGTCAGACATCAGTGAGGTAGACAAAGAGCTGGAGCTGTTCACAGTGTGCACATGCGCAGAGTTGCCAGACGAAGGGAACAGCTAAAGAACAGGGGTCGACTTGGGAGTAAGGCAGTGGTGGGTTTCAATTTTTTTTAGAACCTCTTCTGTAGGTGTGGCCTGCTTTGTGGGAGTGGCTTGCTGGCCATGTGACCAATTGGGAGTGGCTTGTCAGCCATGTGACTGGGTGGGCATGGCCAACTTGTAAAATGTGGTGAAACTCACTTAACAATGCTCTTGCTTAGCAACCAAAATGTTGGCTCAGAAACTCCGGCATTTGAAGCACGCAAGTCTTAAAGCTGTCAAGTTATAAGACCCTCGTACCCCTAACCCTTTAGAAAAAAAAAACCCCAGGGATGTTCAAACTTGACAGCTTTAAGACTTGTGGACTTCAACTCCCAGAATTCCTCCTCTCGCTCTTCATCTTTATGATGTGCAGACGGGCAGGGGGAGGGAGCTGGAACCGGTTCTAAATGGCACTGTAGATTTGTGGAACCTCTTCTATAGAAGAGGTTAGAACTGGCAGGAACCCACCCCTGGAGTAAGGCCACAGGTGGACGATGAATGGCCCCTCCCAAAGGAAATAAAAGAGGAGCGAAAGGGGAGTGGAATTTGAAGGAGACAAGACTTTGCTAGATGTGAATGAGAGGAATTCATAGTAATAAAAAGGGTTTTTTGTCGGGACAAGGAGTCTGCTTCGTGGTTTGGGGGAAGCTGAGGTCAGGACAGGAAACTAATCAAGGAGAGAAGCAACATGGAATTAAGGAGAAACTTCCTACCAGTGAGAACAATTAACCAATAGAACAGATTGGCCTTCAGAAGTTGTGGGAGCTTCATTACTAGAGGTTTTTAAGAAGAGACTGGACAGCCACTTGTCTCAAATGGTGTAGGGTCTCCTGCTTGAGCAGGTTGTTGGACTAGAAGACCTGCAAGGTCCTTTCCAGCTCTATTCTGATTGGTTGATATGCTTGCAGGAGAAAGAACACCACAATGATCCAATGCATTTAAGTTAGTTTGTTATTAATGAAGTTATGTCATTAACTCAGTGTCAATTCTTGGTGGCCACGTAGATTTTCTCCACAATTATCTGTGCCCAACCTGCTCCTTCAGGTCTTCCAATGGTGAGCCCACCACCTCTGTAACTATGAAGTCCATCCACTTTAGAATAAAATAACAGAGTTGGAAGGGACCTTGGAGGTCTTCTAGTCCAACCCCCTGCCTAGGCAGGAAATCCTACACCACTTCACACAAATGGTTATCCAACATCTTAAAAACTTCCAGTGTTGGAGCATTCACAACTTCTGGAGGCAAGTTGTTCCACTGATTAATTGTTCTGTCAGGAAATTTCTCCTTAGTTCCAAGTTGCTTCTCTCCTTGATTAGTTTCCACCCATTGCTTCTTGTCCTGCCTCCAGGTGCTTTGGAGAATAGGTTGGCTCCCTCTTCTTTGTGGCAGCCCCTGAGATATTGGAACACTGCTATCATGTCTCCCCTAGTCCTTCTTTTCATTAAACAGGACTTACCCAGTTCCTGCAACCATTCTTCATAAGTTTTAGCCTCCAGTCCCCTAATCCTCTTTGTGGCTCTTCTCTGCACTCTTTCTAGAGTCTCTACATCTTTTTTACATCGTGGTGACCAAAACTGAATGCAGTATGGGGGTCTTCTTCTCTTTCCATCACTTTCCCTGCATTACAGCCTTCCCCAGAGAGCTGAGCTTTCGCATAATGAGTCATAATGGATTTGAGCCCAGTTGCTTGTGCCTGAAGTAAGAACTATAAAGGAAAACATTTGTAGCTCAGGGTTGAAATGTGGGGTCCTTGGTGCTCTCTGAGCTTGCTTAGTCTTCTTGCAGACGTTTCATGACCCAAACTAGGTAACATCATCAGTGCTAGGGGTAGTTTGGGTTATGAAACGTCTCTGCAAGAAAGCACGAAAGCTCAGAGAGCATCAAGGACCCCTCAATTCTGTGTTGATTGGATTAGTTGATTTTTTTTATTTTTTTAGTCAATTTGGCCGAAATGACTCATAATAAAGCATCAAATTTGATAAGCAATTGCATTCTCAATTTAAAAAAAAGTTTGATATATAAATAAATTAATGCTAGCCCTTGCATACGTACCTACTCATAACAAAAGGTGTTGACTAACTGCCCTTCTTAATGTGGGGATCCTCTGGAAACAGAAGAATGGTTGCTATCTGCAAGTCTCCCTTCCATTCTTCCAAGAGTGCAGAGAAGATCAACAAAGATGATTAGGGGACTAGAGACTAAAACATATGAAGGGTTGCAGGAACTGGGTATGTCTAGTTTAATAGAAAGAAGGACTAGGGGAGACATAATAGTAGTGTTCCAATATCTCAGGGGCTGCCACAAAGAAGAGGGAGTCAAGCTATTCTCCAAAGCACCTGAGGGTAGAACAAGAAGCAATGGGTGGAAACTAATCAAGGAGAGAAGCAACTTAGAACTAAGGAGAAATTTCCTGACAGGTAGAACAATTAATCAATGGAACAGAAGTTGCCTCCAGAAGTTGTGAATGCCCCAACACTGGAAGTTTTTAAGAAGATGCTGGATAGCCATCTGTCTGAAAGGGTATAGGGTTTCCTGCCTAGGCAGGAGGTTGGACTAGAAGACCTCCAAGGTCCCCTCCAACTTTGCTATTGTATTGTATTGTGTTTCCTACCATCCAGTCAGAGCTGAAGAAGCTCCTGGAATGAGAAGCGAAACTTCTTCCCCACAAAAAACCAGAAAATCCAGTTGCGTCGGGAAAAAAAAGGCTAACCATGACCTGGATGACTGGGAACTTCCATAGACATTTGGTATCTGCAAAGGAAGCAGCAGGAGATGGAGGAGCGGGGGGAGGGGGCCCCTCTTCCGTTGCTCAGCTACGAGACAAACGGAGAACTTGCCTTTATGGGATCGGCGGGTGCGAGGCAGAGATCCCCCCCCCTACCCATCCCAGCCACGTTTTCTCCTGCTCCGCTGGGCGAAATCGACCGCCGTGACAACGTGGAGCGGCCCTCTATCGCCCTCTCGAGGCCTGAGCTGGGAAAGCTCCTCATGACCTGTAGGGAATGGCCAAACGGGGTTCCGGGGGTCTCTGGGTGGGCGCCGGTAAATCCTAACTGCTGGCCGGTGTGTGGGGCAGGAGGGAGGGATACGGGGCGGGAAAAACAGAGTGCTTCGGGAACCGGCAGGATAGAGGCCCTTTCGCGCAACCGCTTGCGTAAGGGAGCGGGACTTAAAGGATTCTTCGTGCCAAATGGGAGCGCCGCTTGCGAACTTCTGCAAAAGATCCTGCGCAGCGTTAACGAGGTCGAATTCTCTTACCATTTAAAATTCGGGGTAGGGTGGGGGCCGCTGTGGGTTAACCTAAGGGAGATGAGTGGTGCAAAAATGGGAAAAGTAAAAATAAAATCGAGCCAAGGTTAGGATTCAAACTGGAAAAAAAAGCCAGTGGTGAAAAAAGTAAAAGTTCTACATTTAGGCAAGCAAAACAAAATGCACAGGTACAGTATTTGATGTGGTACCATGCTCAATAGAGAGGGATCTTGTAGTCCTAGTGGACAATCGCCTAAATATGAGCCAGCAGTGTGCTGCAGCTGCCAAAAAAGCCAACATCATCAACAGAGAGATAGACTCAAGATCACATGAAATGTTAATACCAATTTATAAGGACTTGGTAAGGCCACACTTGGAATACTGCATCCAGTTTTGGTCACCACAATTTAAAAAAAAGATTTGGAGACTCTAGAAAGAGTGCAGAGAAGAGCAACAAAGATGATTAGGGGACTGGAGGCTAAAACATATGAAGAACAGTTGCAGGAACTGGGTATGTCTAGTTTAATAGAAAGAAGGACTAGGGGAGACATGATAGCAGTGTTCCAATATCTCAGGGGTTGCCACAAAGAAGAGGGAGTCAAGCTATTCTCCAAAGCATCTGAGAGTAGAAGCAGCAATGGATGGAAACTCATCAAGGAGAGAAGCAATTTAGAACTAAGGAGGAATTCCTGACAGAACAATTAATCAGTGGAACAACATGCCTCCAGAAGTTGTCAGTGCTCCAACACTGGAAGTTTTTAAGAAGAGATTGGATAACCATTTGTCTGAATAGGTATAGGGTTTCCTGCCTAAGCAGGGGATTGGACTAGAAGACTTCCAAGGTCCCTTCCAACTCTGTTATTCTAATTGAATCATTTTTTTAAAAAGTTTTTACATTTAAAATAGTGCAGCACAGCGAAGCCGTTATGACCATACAATCACATTATATACAGATAATCTCGTCCATTAGCTATTAGCCTGCTTAATACATTATCTATCCTTCTATCCACATTATTTACAATTTGTTCCAATCGTGTCACCTTGTCTTATACCAATAATAAAAGCTATTCCAAACTTCATAATATCCCCTTTATTTTTTAATTCGAAGGTGAGCCTATCTGCTTCCGGAGAAATTATCTCTGATGGGATATTGTCTTTTTTCCAATGCTGCACATGTTATTTGTGCCGCAGTTAATACATGTATAATTAGATAAAGTACTTATTTCTTATACCCCTCCGGTATTACGCCTAGGAGAAAAATTTCTGGTTTCAACAAAATTTGATCTCCTACCATTTGTTCCAGCCATGATTGTATCATTTTCCAATATCTTTTTGCCTCATTGCATGTCCACCACATATGAAAAAGGTGCCTGTTGCATTTCCAACAATTTGGGGCCAAATTTTAAAACATTTTGGAGTGCCATGCTGGGTGAAAGATGCCACCTGTAGACCATCTTATACAGATCTCCCTTATAAGCCGTGGCCATTGTTAGTTTCCGATTAAGTGTCCAAAGTCTTTCCCATTTAGCCAATTCCACATTATAACCAAAAATTTGCGTCCAGGCGACCAAAGTTAATTGAATCATTATTGAGTTGTTCAGGGCTTCAGGTGAACTGGGCAGGTCGTCAACTTAGAACAGTTCATTTAGCGACTGTTCAAAGTTACAACGGCACTGAAAAAAGTGAGTTATGACCGTTTTTCACACTTATGAGCGTTGCAGCATCTCAATGGTCACGAGATCAAAATGCAGACACTTGGCAAGTTGTTCATGCTTCTGACCATTGCAGTGTCCCGGGGGTGTATGTGTCACACGATCCCCTTTTGCAACCTTCTGACAAGCAAAGTCGATGGGGAATTCACTTAACAACCAGGTTACTAACTTAGCAACTGCAGTGATTCACTTAACAAGTGAGGCGAGAAAAGGGGCCAAACTCGCTTAGCAACATAAATTTTTGCCTCAATGGTGATCGTAACTCGAGCACTACCTGTACTGTACAACTACTGTTCTCCTTGGACAATTGTAACAGATGTTGGGTCATTCCCAGACTGAAACCCCAGTCTTAGGGAGCCAAGCATTACATGAAATGCATGGATTCTGTGATCTATTGAAATGGAAGAAATGAAGACTTAGCATCTATCATCAAACTGGGATTCATAGCAGCCCCAGCCAGTTTTTCTAGGTAGGAACTGAAGTATCTGATCTCTAGATTCTATACAAGCAGTTGCATTTTTGACAAGAACCAACCCCAGATTTATTAAGTTATGTGCCATCAAGTTGTTTCCAATTCCACATAGTTTTTTTTCCCTCTCTCTCTGTGATGATCTGATCCTAACCTGGTCCTTCAGCTTCCAACGATGCCTCCCACCCCAATCATCATTTCAACCAGGTTTGTCCACTTTGCTGCAAATCATCATCATCATCTTCTTCTTCTTCTTCTTCTTCTTCTTCTTCTTCTTCTTCTTCTTCTTCTTCTTCTTCTCCTTCTTCTCCTTCTTCTCCTTTTCCTCTCCTCCTCCTCCTCCTCCTCTTCCTTCCTTCCTTCCTTCCTTCCTTCCTTCCATCTTTCCCAGCATTAAAACCCTTTCTGGAGAGCTGGGTCTTTGTGTAAACTGCTGGAGCAGTGACAGATAGTGCTAGGTTATGACGCATGGCACTGCATGGAGGCACATTTGACAGGCTACTAGAAGACAAGAGGCCTTGAAGAACAGAATGAGCAAGCTGGGAGGAATACAAATTTTGTCCTTCATGCATGGTCCTTTGGGATTGGGCGGCATATAAATATATTTAATAACTAAATAAATATTTAATAAATAAATTGCCCTGACGATTGCATTCATGCAACATATTAAGAGAAACACGGACATGGAATTTTCATTCTGATCAAATGGTCAAAACATTGTAGTTGTATGTAGTGAAGTTTTCCCAGAGGTCATTTAGTTCTCAGCAAAAATTAGAGATTTCCCGCTCACATTGTATACACTGTTGCAAGATCTTTCCCTTCCTCTCTTGTTTCAGCTGTCATGGCTTTGGTTCAGCCATAGTGGCCGTCCTCTCTTCCAACGGATAAAGGGGTTTTCTTTGGGTCAAACACGGAGACTGCGCTCTTCTCGTGACTTCCAGAGCGACTTGGTCCCCGTAGGGCTTCTCCAAGCAGAAGAAATAGACAGGACTTTGCGGATTCTGCTCGTCCACGTCTCTTCGTTGTGACTTCAACAGCCCTTCTTCAGGTCATTTAGTTCTCAAATGGATTAGAATCTAGGATTGGATTAGATTAGAATTGGTTCTCGAACGGATCAGAACCAGGGGTTCAAGGTTATACAATTCTGTTAGAATATTCATGAACCGGCAGAGACATGGTAGCAAGGTCAGCCAATGAATAGGCATAGCAACTAAGTCAGCCAATGAGGGCTGTTTGGAAACTGAAAAAGGGACATTCAGAGGGTTCAGGAGGCCAAAAACGGGCCCGTTTTTGGCCTCCAAAGTGCTTCTGGGGGGCGGGGAGGGCAAAAACTATTAATTTTTCCCTTGTTTTTCTCCCCTAAATCTAGGTGCATGTTATACTCCAATGAGTCTTATAGTCCAAAAAATACGGTAAATTGTGTTTGATATTGACAGGGATCCAATCACTTTCCCTTGTTCTAAAGGGCTTTGAAAAGTTTGGAGTGGAGCAGTAGTGAGGCACACAAATGGTTAAGCACTTTGATCTGATTCCAATGTAACTTAAGCCAAAAAGTTACTTATATACATTTGCATGCAGCATTTAATTAGTTCTCAGTACCCAGGGATTTGTTTTCATGTCTGTCCCTCTGGCTTTATCTTTATCTTTCGGTTTCTTCCAAATTAACATGGCATTCTCGGCTGTAATATCGCATCAACGTACTTGAAAATAGAAGCAAACAATTTTGTGGTTAATTATTAATCGGTGATTAATCACAATCAGTGGAACGACTTGCCTCCAGATTTTGTGGATGCTCCAACACTGGAAATTTTTAAGAAGTGAATGGACAACCATTTGTTCATAATGGTAGAGGGCGGTGCTTCTCAATCACCATATAAATACTTTTCTTGGCCATAGATCATCGCCACGAACCACCAAGACTTAACTCACGTTTTAAATTATAGCATTTATTCAAGGCTTTGTGAATCCCGTGACCATATCACACACATACACAACCTGGGGTCCGTAGACCAGAGGTTGAGAACAGGGGGAGGGGGGCCTTCAAGAATTTTAGCAAAGGGTTCTCTTCCCGGTTGCTGGGCGGGTGTGGCCATGGTGGGCATGGCCTAGTCGGCCTCCTGCACAATGGCAGGGGGTGGGATTTGGCCTCCCCGGGCTCCGGAGGCTTATCTTGAGCCTCCGGGAGGGTGGAAACGGCCTCCCCAGATTCCAGAGACCTGTTTCTGGCCTTCCTAAACTTCCAGTAATCCTGTTTTTTGTCCTCTCTGAGCCTCTGCGCACGCCCTACACTTATCTGCATCCAAAATGGGATGCATGGGGATGCCTGGGAAGAGTGGAATGGGCAGGGCCAGCCAGGAGTGGGATTTGGGGATTCTCTGAACTGCACAGAATCTTAGCTAGAGGTTCTCCCAAACCCCTGCGAACTTTCAGCAGCCCACCCCCGGTTGAGAACCATTGGTATAAGATTTCCTGTTTGAGCAGGGGATTGGACTAGATGACCTCCAATGTCCCATCCACCTCTGTCGTTCTGTGGTGGTCCCAGACTGCAGAAAGCATCTGATATTTTGAAGATCCCCCTGTATTGATTGGAGCAACTGGTGTGGGAATTCCCATGTCACAGAATGGACAGAGCCACAAATGACAGGTGAGGATTCAATTTACTTCTTTCCATTGGTTTGGACAATTCTAGCACTTGCTCTACATGGCACAGTCATTTGAAAACAAGAGAAAAAATAAACATTAAAGTAACAAAAGAGAAAATTCATCATCATGCAATAGCTGTACACTTTTCATCACTAGTTGTGTTCCTTCCAAGCCAAGGGTCAGCAATCTGTGGCTCTGGAGCCACATGTGGCTCTTTCATCCCTCTGCTGCGACTCCCTGTCTCCAGTCAGCACCCCAATTTTGAGAGGAGCTTCCGGTTGGGAGGGGAAGCAGGGCGTGCCAGGAGGAGAGCCTATGGCAAGGGGTGGGTTTTCCAGTCAGCTCCACAATTGATAGGGCTGTCGGTTAGGACAGGCCAAGGAAAAAGGACGCCGCGCTAGGAAGAGACTGTATGGTGGGGAATCCTCCTTCCGACTTCCAGTCGGCTCCAGAATTGAATCGGAGGCCTCCGATTAGCACCTTTGTGGCTCTTTGAATGTTGCCTGTCCTAGGGGCCTGTTTCTCAGGCCTAGTTCCCTCCTACAAAAAAAAAATGTCCATCTTACCCCAATTTAACTGTTCTCCAGAAACATGGAGCCAGAATAACCATGCTAACTAGGGCAATTCCCCAAGCCCACATAGCAACTGAATGCCCAAGATGGAGAAGCAGATGAAACGAGCCACAGATCCATCATCAAATCCATTGAAGGAGGATTCATAACTGCCTTATATCCAGTGACTGACACATCCTTTTTCCTAAATAGGTATTCGCAAGAACAGTTGCCTATTCAAAACTAGCTTCTCAGTGTACTTGGATGACCCGGAATCTATCATGTTTAATTTGTTATTATTTGATTCTGTCTTTACAGTGACAAGGAGCAGGAAGGGGGACGAGTTGTGTCATCCCCTGGGGCTAGGAAGCATACTTTACATGCAGATTCAACCTGTAACCATCACCTCCTATAAAGGATTCCAGGAGGGCAGATTTGGGAGAATTTGGAGTGACAGTGCCAACACAAAAGGATCAAAGCTTTTTGATTTATAGCCTCTGCAAAAGTCACAGGATAGGAAACAAAATAAAACTGGTAGCTGAGAGCATAGAGTCAAAAAATGGGAAGAGAAAATAACTGGGCTGATAGTCTGTCCGTTAAAGGTCTCTTTCGTGACATCAGGTGACCTCTCTTGCCCAAAAAATACATCCCAAACTTAGCAAAATAAATAAAATAGGGGCTCGGCGGTCACGGTTGAACTAGAGTGGATGGAAATGCCAAGGGGATCAACCAATCCAGCTAATTAAAGGTTGTACCTCTATGCACCTTCTACTAGATCAGAGGTGTCAAACTCAATTTCATGGAGGGCCGCATCAGGGTTGTGTTTGACCTCGGAGCGCGGGGAGCAGAGGTGGGATTCTGCCAGTTCGCCCTGGTTCAGGCGAACTGGCAGTCGCGGCGGCAGGAGGCTCCGCCCACCTGCCATTACAGACGCTCCTGGTTCCGAACCAATAGCAAAGGTAAGAGAAAACCATTACTGGTGGGGTGGGGAGGGGATGTGTGTGGCCGGGGGGGGGGTCGTGGCCAGCTTGATGTCACTCATGGCAGGGGCACCTGTGGTGGCCAAGTGCTCTGCCAGAGAAAACGGGCTCCCGAACTCTGATTCCGGCTGCGACAGCCTCCTGCAACCTCCGGCTATTAAAAATGGAGCCCGGGGGGCCCCTCCCGAGCTCCATTTTTGTTGGCCGAGGGTTGCCGGAGGCCATCACAGCCAGAAACGGAGCTCGGGAGCCCATTTTTGCTGCAGAAGCACTGCAGGCCGGTTCCCGTTTCCAGGATTGCCCCATGGGCCAGATATCTACACACCCCCGAGTTTGACTTGAGTTTGACACCCCTGTTCTAGATGCTACCTCTATTTGCAGTTTTTGACTCCGAATTAGAGTCAGAACTGCATACATCCCATCCTTCTTTCCTCCGTTGCCGTTACAGTTGCTGATTTTAAATGTTACTTTCAATTTGCCTCGACAAGCTTACACTTTGTGATTCAAATCAGCGGTTGATCACAGAGCCAGGCCTTCCGAACCTATGTGCTCAGGCCATCAGAAACGGTCTCTGCTTTGGAGACTTCACTGGACATTGCCCATGCATGCACTGCCAAGCCAATCTTTTGCAGCCTTGAGAATGGAAAATTTTACATTTCCCCACACAAAAGCAGGGAACAATCCACAATCTGTTGGCCTTCTCCTATGCTCAGTGTTAATGTCTGCCTTTGCATAATATAACTGCAGAAGACACACAGCCCTCTCAGTGAGGGCGCCCATCTACCACCTGAATGAGTACCAAGATAGGATTCCATTGAAGTAATTCATTCAAACCGACTGCGTATTTTTAAAAAGAGATATCCGATGGGGTTGGGGTTGAAACTTCAGCATTTCAACCTCGGCAGGCTGTTTTCCTTTCCCTGCTTTTTATTTCATCAGTTGAACAGTTCAAAGGTTCTCTTATCTCTTCGGCTGCAACAGGCACAACATCTTCGTGGTGCTGGCATATGGGTGCAAAGAGCGTCAACAGAACTGTAAAAACAAAACATTTTCTCATTAATAATGCAGGAAATTGCAATCCAGATGTTTCGCCCCTCTGCACCGGAATACTAAATTCTGCACCAGCAGTTAACATAAATTGGGCATAAGCCAAGCTCCTTATGGAATAAAGGCGGTGTGGAACCCTCCCACGTTAAGGAAACATAGTGCCAATGGAAGATAATATTTGTCGCTCAAGGGATCCTTGGTGCTCTCTGAGATTTATGTCCCAAAGGTGCTTTGATTTTATCTATAGTAATAGTAAAAGTAAAGGTAAAGGTTCCCCTTGCACATCTGTGCTAGTTGTTCCCGACTCTAGGGGGTGGTGCTCATCTGTGTTTCAAAGCCAAAGAGACAGAGCTGTCTGAAGATGTCTCCGTGGTCGTGTGGCTGGCATGACTAAACGCCGAAGGCGCACGGAACCCTGTCCCCTTCCCACCAAAGGTAGTTCCTATTTTTCTACTTGCATTTTTACCTGCTTTCGAACTGCTAGATTGGCAGAAGCTGGGACAAGTAATGGGAGTTCACTCCATTACGCGGTGCTAGGGATTTGAACCGCCCAACTGCCGACTTTTCTGATCGACAAGCTCAGCGTCTTAGCCACTAAGACATCGCGCCCTTATAGTAATCATCTGCTTAAAGCAGAGCTCCACAACCCCCAGTCCATGGACTGGCACCAGCCCCATCCACAGGATGCAGACAGCACATGGAACCACCACCTCTCCGGTTCGTGGAAAAACTTCTCTCTAAGGACCAGTTCCTGGTCCCCAAAAGGTTGGAGGCCGCTGGCTTAAAGCATTTACTAGCAACAATACAAACCTTCCAGCGATTGCCACACTCATTACAGAGCACGAAAGTCGTCATGGGCTCATCGGCACTCCGGGTTTGCACCTGATTGTAGGTGCAGTTCTTTTTCTTGCACTTTCCGCACTGGAAGAGGTCGGTGGCGGTACCTCCGGTCTTCGCCATCTGATGCTCTCGGATAGCTTCTTGGGTCATGGCGTTTCTTAGCTCCTTCAGTTCATCACTAGCCATTTCCTGCAACGCACAACAGCCTTCATTGTACCAATTGGCAGCAGGCGCCCCTTTAGTTAGGCAGGTTTCATCCGAGTTCAGTCTTGCTGGCCCTGTTCAGTTCCAAAGCTGGTGGGAGCATTGGCACACAATGCTCAATTTTGTTTAAACCTTGGTTAAGGGGTGTGTGTGTGTGACTTTGTCTGATAGGCGAACTGGGTTAGGGAATGGGTTATGCAATCCAGAAGATGCTTGCTTTAAAAAGATTAAAAGCAGGGTATGGACACAGCAACAAATTGTTGAGCTCTTAATTTGTGGGTTACAGTTGAGGCATTAAAGGACTTAGATCAGTGATGGCTAATTCTTTTTGCCATCGCGTGCCAAAAGCAGGTGGAGCGCAGGGGTGGGCATGCGTGGGCAGGCCAACACCCATAATTCTATGCACGTGCCTCCTGCCCTCCCCTGCTTTTGGCACGTGATGGACCCATTTTTCACCCACCCACCCACCCCCCAGGCTCCAGAGGCTTGCTAGGAGCCTGGGGAGGGCAAAAACGGCCTCTGACCCCCACCACCCCGGAGGCTTCCCTGAAGCCTTTGGAGGGAGAAAAAACGGCCCAACGCGCAAAGCGGAAGTCCAGGAATGGACTTCCAGGTTGCCCATAGGGCTGGTTTTCACCCTCCGGAGGTTTCAGGAGGCTTCTCTGAAGCATCTGGAGGGAGAAAAACGGCCCAACGCTCAAACCGGAAGTCCGTTTCCGAACTTCCGGTTTGCGTGTTGGGTTGTTTTTCGCCTTCCAGAAACTTCAGAGAAGCCACCAGAGGGTGAAAAATGGCCAAAAATGAAGGCCAAAATAAGCTCAACAGCGCGTGCAGCTGACAGGGCAACACCTTGCATGCCCTAACAAATGGCTCCGCGTGCAACCTGTGGCACGCATGCCATAGATTTGCCATCGCAGGCTTAGATCAACTGGACAGCCGGAAAGACCAATGGCTGACTAACCCATAATGTAGCCTGTTTGGTTTTGGCTTCAAACAGGTTACTAAACTAACGGTTGTAAGTCAAGGACCACCTATATACTATACAGGTAGTCCTTGACTTGCAGCGGTTATAATACCCCTGAAAAAAGTGACTTGTGACCATTTTTTACACACTTATGACCTTCGCAGCATCACCATGGGGATGTGATTAAAATTCAGATCCTTGGGCAACCGGCTCCTATTTATGACCGTTGCAGTGTCCCGGGATCATATGATCAGCTTTTGCGACCTTCTGACAAGCAAAGTCCACGGGGAAGCCAGATTCACTTAACAACCGGGTTCCCTACTTAACAACTGCAGTGATTTGACAACTGTGACAAGAAGAGTCGTAAAATGGGGGCAAAACTCACTTAATGAATGTCTCACTTAACAACAGAAATGTGGGGCTCAATGGTGGTCGTAAGTCGAGAACTACCTGTACAGGGCTACCTTCAGGGGTGGGCTTCAAAACTTTTAGCAACAGGTTCTCTGCCTGGTTCCTGGGTGGGCATGGCCATGGTTGGCATGGCCTAGCCAGCCTCCTGTACTACTGGGGGATGGAGGGGGGTGTTTTCACCCTCCCTGTCTCCAGATGCTTTTGCTTGAGTCTCCGGGAGGGCAAAAATGGCCTCCCCTGGCTCTTCCGGAAGGCCTGTTTTTCGGGGCCCCACCCAACTTCCATCAAGGCCCTGTATTTACCTGATATCCAAAACAGGCTGTTTGGGGACTCCTGGGAGGGGAGGATTGGGCGGGGCCAGCCAAGGGTGGGATTTGCAGGTTGTCGGGACTGGGCAGATTCTTAGCTAGAGGTTCTCCCGAACCCGTGTGAACCTGCAGCAGCCCACCCCCTCTTACATTATGCTATGCTGATCTATTTAGTCAATAACGAGCATAAAATTTGCATGAACCCACATATGCAACAACTGTCATGTATCATTAAAATAGCTGCTATATTTATATTTTAAAATGCCATTGGAGATTTAAATTAAAGTAATCAAGCTTAACAAACAGATAGCTTTAAAACCTGATGTGCCAAATCTCGATACAACAGACTTTGCACACAATAAAGCCAATCCCTGTGACAATATCTGGCTTTTGCATAACGATGCCATCATTCAAGTGCCCGGGGGTCACCCTCTCTCATTCAACACACCATTTCTCCCACACAACCGATTTGTTAAATTCAAGTTTTATTTGTATTATACAGGACTGAGAAAAACAACACGCCGCCTCTTCCTACTGACCTCTGCCGTCATCTTGGCAATTAGGGCTGGCGGGATGCTTCCACACAGCACATTGCGCCGCAAACCAGGATTCTTGGGGTCCTTTAGGTTACTAATTCTGCTCCTCACTCGGTTCCGGTATTTCATATCTGTGCCCTTCAGTTCTTGGTAGATACGTGGCAGCATTAAGGAATAACATTTTTTTAGTCTGGACTAATTTGGTCTAGTGATCAAAACCAGTGGTGAGTTTCAATTTTTTTTACTACCGGTTCTGTGGGCATGGCTTGGTGGGCATGGCAGGGGAAGGATACTGGAAAATCCCCATTCCTTCCCTATCCCACTAACCTGCTTTCCAGATCCGTTGTCCTGTGCAGGGCAACAGAAGAAGACCCCAGCCAATCAACTGGCACTCAGGAGGCAGCGAATAGATCAGGGGCGGGGCCAGCCAAAAGTGGTATTTGTCGGTTCTCCAAACTACTCAAAATTTCCACTACCAGTTCACTAGAACTGGTCAGAACTGGCGGAATACCACCTGTGAAAAACCCCAGGCAAGAAACCAGGAGAATGTGAGTTCTAGTCTTACTTTAGGCATAACTTTGGTCCAATCGCCAGGAGATGGTGAGTTATAGTCCCACTTTAGGCATGAAAAGTCAGCCGAGTGAGTTTGGGCCAGTGCTCCTCTTTCATCCCAACCCACCTCACAGGGTTGTTATTGTGGAGAGAGAGAAGTATTAAGTATATTCTCTTGTGTTACTGAAGTACTAATAGTAGTAGTAATAAAGGTGAGATAAAAATTAAATGTGTGGAAAATGTCCAAATCTTCACACTAAGAAGCGAACTAATTGTCTCCTGCAAATTCTACCCCCTTTCGCTCCTCTTTTATTTCCTCTGGGAGGAGCCACCTGTGGCCTTACTCCCAAGTCGACCCCTGTCCTTTAGCTGCTCCCGTTGTCTGGCAACTCTGTGCATGCACACACTGGGAACAGGCTTCAGCTGTTCATCTGCCTCACTGATGTCTGACTCTGAAGACAGCTGATAATTGCCAGACGGATCTGGGCCCCTCTCTGCCTCCAACACAGAGCCCGCATCAGAGCCTTCCCCAGACTCCAGGACTGGCCCATCTTCCTCCCCAACCTCCTCAATGTCCGAATCTGTTGCTCGGTCTGCTGGCCACAACAAGGTTGTTTCTTTCTCATTCCACTTTTCTGCTCTAAAGGCTTTTCCCAATCCCTGAAGACACTGATTTTTATTTTTTATTTTTTGTATTCCTGCAAACCCAGGATCTTGCCAATTCCTCCCTCTCCCATACAGACAGAACCACCCTGCCTACAGCAGAGACCGAGAATTGCCATTAGTCTTAAAAGATAGTTATAGCCTTTTATATTTCTCATTGCTCTCATTTTTAACAATGCCTAATATATTCCCAGAAGAGCACACTTTCTGTCCGAAGCAGTAGGCAATTACTGTAGTTCCCATACAAAATTTGAACCCCTTCTTTTTAGCCTCCTAACCTTTTAGAAAAAAAAGTTCAAGAAAGCATCTCCTGAATGTATACAATTTAAATGACTGGAGTTTTTGTTTTTACCCATCAAGGCAACACCTGTCCAATATTAGCATAAACCTTTCCCACTCTGATGCATTTCCCACCCTATGTGATCTCTTTTATTATTATTGATTAGCCCTTGGTCATATCAAAGTGCAGAGTTCCAGAAACAAATTATTACTAAAATTTGATAAAAGCAATTTAAAATGGAATTGGATAAAATACAATTTAAAATGGAATTGGAATAAAATATGATGTAAAGTGGAACTGGAAACACAATAAACACAATAATTTAAGATATAGATAAAATATGATAAAATTATATTTTGGTGTCACCCCTACAATCTAACACAATCAGTCCCACATATGCCAATCTCAACCGAACCATTTTGCTTAAGTACTGTGCTGTGTTAAATATTATTTTCTGGCCACACATAAGGTAAGTTGCTTTGATATAGGGATCCCAATGGGTCATTCATTTGGTATATAGACCGAGATACCTGTCTCTTACACCCTTATACAGGCAACAATCAATTAGGATGTGAGCCAGGTCTTCTACCTCTGCCACTCCGCAAATACAGAGATGTCCATTGTAGGGTATAGAATGGAATCTCCCATATCTGACCATTGTGTCAAGCTGTTCGAATCTCACCCATGTAAATATCTCCCTAAGATGTTTTGGCAGTTATAACTTCATTTTCCCACTCGCACTAATAACCAGCAGACCCAAATATCAAAAAGATATAATCTTCAATCTCGGCTGCCATCTTATCACAGTTGACCGCAAATTCTTTGTAATCATCTTGAATGGAGATGAAGAGGAGAAAGACATGAAAACAGGGACATAAGGGGGGGAAAATCATTGAGCACAACCAGATAAAATTCAGTTTTGTGTCCAACCGAAACACCTGAACTTCTATACTTAGATCAGGGATGTCCAGCTTTGGCAACTTTAAGACACATGGACTTCAACTCCCAGAATTCCCCAGCCAGCAAGGGAGCTGAAGTCTACACGTCTTAAGATGCTAAGGTTGAACACCTCTGGGTTTAAAAAATAGATGCATAACATAATTAACTAGTGTAAGAGCAACAATAAAAAAATTATAATGTAAAGGTTCCCCTCGCACATATGTGCTAATCGTTCCTGACTCTAGGGGGGTGCTCATCTCCGTTTCAAAGCCAAAGAGCCAGTGCTGTCTGAAGACGTCTCTGTGGTCATGTGGCCGGCATGACTAAACACCGAAGGCGCATGGAAGGCTGTTACCTTCACAATGGTGGCTCCTATTTTTCTACTAGCATTTTTTACATGCTTTCAAACTGGCAGAAACTCGGACAAGTTACGGGAGCTCACTCTATTATGTGGCACTAGGGGTCCGAACCATCGAACTGCTGACCTTCTGATCTGGCTCACCATCTTAGCTACTAAGCCACTGTGTCCCTTCTATGATTTCCTTATAGAATGCCTATTAATATCAATAACGCAATAGTAGCAGCAGAAAATAATTGCTTACTTCTGAATGTTAATTTTTTAACTGTGGATTGTTGTTTCCACTACATTTATTTGAACCAGGAGCATTTGCAGGTTCTGATGCTTTCATCAAAGTGATGAGCAACATGCCATAAGCTTTGTCCCTTCCATACCCAACATTTGATGTTGTGACAACCCCACCCCCCAAAAGGGCAGAATTTGCATCGTGAATTAGCTCTTTTCATCATTTGCCTCCTTGGCTCTCCCTGCAAATGCCTCTCATTTGCAATCACTTTTTAACTTATGGTAGCTCTTCATTTTATCTTATTTTACAGACCGTTTTTACAGACGTTTTCTGCTGCTGCTTGGTGTAGTAAGTAAAATTGATCCTATTGGCATTATCAATCTTCTCTATAGCAATATCATTTTTGTGCCATGGTGGCACAGTGGTTAGAATGCAGTTTTGCAGGCTGACTCTGCTTTCTGCCAGGAGTTCGATCCAAGGTCAGTAAAAGGAAGACCCAGATTGTTTGGGGCAATATGCTGACTCTGTAAACTGCTTAGAGAGGGCTGTAAAGCACTGTAAAGCGGTATATAAATCTAAGGGTATTGCTATCTCTATATCAATAACTGTGGAAATGCTTTTGTAGTTATGTAATCTAATCAATACTCATGCACTTCAGAAATCACTGTTTGATCGCTTCTCCTCTCCTGAATTTTGCCATACAGGTAACTCCCAGAAGAATGGAAGCTGGAGATAAAAACATCGGAACCAGAGCTCCAGGTCAGACTGTAAACTCTTTAGATCCCCTTGACTCTCCTCCTAAGTTAATTTCTCAATTCCCCCAGGATGTTTTCTTTCTCACCATCCATTTTCAGGGCTGCAGAGACCATCTCAATACACTTGTCCCTAATGGAGTCTCCAGTCAAATAGGACGAGGGCAAGAAGCAGACAGAAGTTCCAAATGTTGGCGTGACAGGGCTGGCTGGCATCTTGGGCACCTCACTTCGAGATTTGTCATTTGATCTGAGCAGGACAACAAGGGAGATTTTTGTTTTAAATGGGGGGAAAAATGCTAATTTACAACCATTTCAATATAGCCTCTAACCCACTTGGGATCACTGAAGTCAAGAGCAATCAAATTATTTTGCTATCCAAGCCAAAACAACCTCTTCCTTCCCTAGCTGCAAAAATCCAATAGAAAGACACCAGAAAGCTAATTCTTTGCTTTCTTTTCTTGAAACTCAGATTGAGCAAGCTGGAGCCCTTGTTTAATGGCAAGGCCTGTCCCACCTTCTAATCTGGAGTGTGCTACTTACATTTTAAGCCAGGGCTGATATGATTAATCGGCATGTTCATACAAGTTAGCTCAACCAGTTAAGAAAATATTTAAGAGATGTGCTTGTAGAACTTTATGGGATTGGTTAACATGCGTTTAAGTACAAGTGTTGGTACTTAGCCTACAAATCCAGCCAGATTGCACTGTTAAACCCAGAAAAAGGGTTAAACCGGAGGTATCAAACTCAAGGCCCAGGGGTGCTAGGATCTGGCCTAAGGGGCCGTCTGGGAAACAGTGAAGGACTGGCCCGCAGTGCCTCTGCCAGTGAAAACGGAGCTCGGGAGCCCGTTTTTGCTGGCAGAGTGCTCGGGCCACCACAGGCACCCCGGCATGAGTGATGTTTGGATGTTTGTTGTTTAGGATGTTTATTAACATTTGTAGGCCGCCCTTTTCCCTGAGGGGACTCAGGGCGGCTCACATAAAATCAGGAGGGGGGAATACAATGACGTAGACACATATAATAAAAGTAATAAGCAACATACATTCATCATTCGGGAGGGGCGGCTATCCTTGTCCCCAGGCCTGACGGGCTAGCCAGGTCTTAAGGGCTGTGCGGAAGGTCTGGACGGTGGAGAGGGTACGAATCTCCACGGGGAGCTCGTTCCAAAGGGTCGGGGCTACTACTGAGAAGGCCCTCCTCCTTGTAGTTGCCAGCCGGCACTGGCTGGCCGATGGAATACGGAGGAGGCCCAATCTATGAGATCTAATTGGTCGCAGGGAGGTAATTGGCAGAAGGCGGTCTCTCAAGTATCCAGATCCACTACCATGCAGGGCTTTATGGGTGACTAATAGCACCTTGAAGCGCATCCGGAGATTGACAGGTAGCCAGCGTAGCTCGCGGAGGATAGGTGTTATGTGGGTGAACCGAGGTGCACCCACAATCGCTCGCGCGGCCGCGTTCTGCACTAGCTGAAGTCGCCGGATGCTCTTCAAGGGCAGCCCCATGTTGAGCTAGCCATGCCCCCCATGGCCCCCCCAAAGATTTAACGCAACCCTGACGTGGCCCTCAATGAAATCAAGTTTGACACCGCTGGGTTAAACAAATCTCTGGATTACAAGCTTTGCATGAATGCAGGCAACTTAATTCAAAGCCAATACGATATGACATGAAAGCTCTTTTTTTTTTTTTTGGTCTCTCACACACATTAGAAAATACTGTGGAAACCTGTGCAGAATTCATAAGAAAAATGAAGGCTACACAAGAAGTCACATGCCAACAACCACAAGGTTATGTCCTTTTACAGAAGGACAGTCCTCTATTTGAACATGTGCTCTGTTTAAAAAGCTGCCAGTTCATATTTTGGCCTATGGGAAAAATCACCTAAAGCCAGGGGTCTTTAAGGAATTTATCCAATATAAAAAACTGCCCATCAAACTGAATAGGCACGCATATTACTCGTTCACATAATGAGACATTTCACATTCCCATTTAAGTATTGGTATTTTTTTCAAACATAAATCTTTATCAGAATTGGGCACCTCATTCCCTGCAAATAGCTTAGCCTACAATTCTCATGATCTACGACTGGGATAGTGGAAGTTGTAGCCAAATGGACTATCCCTTATGCAAGCTGCATGTGTAGCCT
This sequence comes from Thamnophis sirtalis, assembly GCF_051295495.1. Lineage (NCBI taxonomy): Eukaryota > Metazoa > Chordata > Lepidosauria > Squamata > Natricidae > Thamnophis > Thamnophis sirtalis. Next base: position 16,438,464 of record NW_028261393.1, on the reverse strand, counting down.
TTTTCTGTCCACCCTAAGAAGCTGCAGTTAAATTGATAGCTTAGATAGCTTTGAAGAAGTTTCAGATAAAAACACAGGGACTATATCTATTAACAACTATTTGTTTTACAGTGATATAGGAAACATCCAGTTCTAAAGCACTGTAACAGCGAACAGCGGCTCTTGTAGAACCAACTGAAGAGGAATGTTGTCTGCACACTCCTTTGATTGATCTGTTAAACAATGCCAATTGGCAATTGGAGGCACTCAGAAGTGGTCTTCTGCCGGTTCGGACTGGTTCGCCCGAACCAGTAGTGGGAATCGTGGGTGGGCCTGCCTACCCGCCCCGGTTCTATGCCATCCCATTAGGCACGTTTTGAAGCCAAAGCGCATGCGCAGAAGGCTGAGCACGCACGCTCACATTTCCGAACCAGTAGAAAAGGTAAGTGAACACCACCCCTGGAGCCACTTCATTTTTTGGTCCTGCTCTCCATTCTTATGCCTTATGGCTAACCGTCTCCATGTAGCTAGTTTATCCTGTTTTTTTCCTTTGAACACCAACAGTCAAACAATACCTTTCATCTTTGCTATCCTCTTTGTTTTTATGGAATCCAGGAGGGGAGGCTGCTGGGTTGGAGCTGGTAGAGGTTCTCCTAGAGTGGATACAGAGAGGGGCATCGTAACAATTTCAGCTCAGGCCATGATAATTCAAAGCACCATTTTAGGTCCTTTTGAAAATAAAGAAGCAACGTAAATTTTCTCCATGCCAACATGTGTGATCTTATCCCCTCTAAGGTAGGAGTAGAAGAAGAGTCATTTCCTCAGTTAATCAGTGGAACAGCTTGCCTCCAGAAGTGGTGGATGCTCCAACAATGGAACTTTTAAAGAAGAGATTGGACAGCCATTTGTCTGCAATGGCAGAGGGCTTCATGCCTGAGCAGGGGGTTGGAACTAGAAGATCTGCAAGGTCCCAGGTCTCGTCTTACTCTTGTTCTTCTGTATCTTGCTAGATCAGTAGAACCAACGTAAAACGATTAGTAGTAGAGTGAGCACAAGGGCTGGATTAGCTTACCTGTCCACCGACAGTCTCTTGGGAGAGGAAGTAGAGGAACTAGAAGTAGAGCTGGAAGATCTTGAATCTTTGGAGTCCCTCCTTTATAAGGGGAAAAAAGAGGGGATGAAGAATGTGGGCAAAGAGGCATACATCATTAGACCTCCTTGCTGTAAAACTGTAAAGGTAAAAGTTCCCCTTGCACATATGGGCTAGTCATTCCCGACTCTAAAGGGTGCTGCTAATCTCCATTTCAAAGCCAAAGAGCTGAAGTTGTCTCTGTGGTCATGTGGCCAGCATGACTAAACACCAAAGACACACAGAACGCTGTTACCTTCCCACCAAACGTGGTCTCTATTTTTCTACTTGCTTTTGAACTGCTAGGTTGGTAGAAGCTGGGACAAGTTAACAGGAGCTCACTCCATTACGCAGCGCTAAGTATTCGAACCGCCAAACTGCCGACCTTCTGATCGACAAGTTCAGGGTCTTAGCCACTGAGCCACCACGTCCCCGATTCACCGCATGTAAAATTGAATCTATCTCAATTTAGGACTGCAATGGCTTACAACAGAAATCCTGGTCCCCACTGTGGTCATAACTCAAGGACTACCTGCATCCTGTCAAGTCAGAAAGTGCTTTGCATGCGACCCTCCTATTTAACAAGCTCAGCGTGGTGTGGGTTTATATACTGCATTAAAACCCACTAATTCTGGCTACAGCGGGGGGGGGGGAGGGCAGATGGCCAAGTATATAGATTGCAGCATCATTACCGCATAAAAGGCCAGCTCCTGTTTGTTAAGAAAGCTGCACTGCAATTACAAGCTCATTTATAATGCAACATTTGCATACACAAACAGCAAGAGTCGCTGTCGCCATTGTAGCGGTGGGAGGGAAGGGTTGCCCCCAGGGTCACCTTTAAGAACGTTTCATCTTTTTCCCTTTCTAATTCTTTACGTCGCTGCATCTTTAAGCACCTTCCTTGGACAGGAGTTCCCGCCAGAGCCCTGAAAACATACCTCTCTTTTTTGAGCTCCAAGTGTGACTTTCGGGAAGTAGACGCGTCTCTGCAGGGTGAGAACAAATGTTAAGACTGCGTTATATCTTGGCTCGAAAAGACTCGGAGGTGACTATTTTTTTAAATCAATGTTATTCATAAACACTTTTTTTAAAAAAAACCAGCACGTTGTGGGGTGTTGTGGCCCAGCAGCGGCCGGCCGAGCTGTTGGTAGAATCTGACAATGATGAACATTATGGGACTGCCCTGGAGGCTGAGGAAGACTCTGGGGAGTCAGAGCAGGGACTAGAACAGTGGTAGCAATTACCTCCCACAGACCCATTAGATCTCACAGGGTTGGCCTCCTCCGGGTGCCATCTACCAGCCAATGCCACCTGGCTATTACCCGGGGGAGGGCCTTCTCTGTGGCAGCTCCGGCCCTCTGGAATGAACTCCCCGCAGGGATTCTCTCCAGGCCTTCCGAAAAGCCGTCAAAACCTGGCTTTGCCGACAGGCCTGGGGGTGATGAGTTCCCTCCCCTCTCGACATGTATGGTTGTGCGACTGTTGTCTACTTTTATTATTTGTATTTTGTCTTTTTATGTTCCCCCTTTTTCCCCCCCTTGAATTGTTCGCCGCCCTGAGTCCTCCCGGAGAAGGGCGGCATACAAATAATAAAATTCTATTCTATTCTATTCTAGTCAACCTGGTCCCTACCGCCCACTAGTGGGCATTCCAGCTTTCAGGGTGGGCGGTAGGGGTTTGCTGTAACTCTGCTTTATAAATTTTATAAAGTAAAGTTACTTCCCTACTTTATAAATCACCATTACTGTGGAACCGGTGGGCGGTTAGAAAATTTTACTACTAACAGAGATACAAAAGTGGGTGGTAGGTATAAAAAGGTTGACTACCCCTGGACTAGGGAGTCCTGTTGGCCACCAGATGGCGTCTGAGCCAGGGAGCAGTGAGGAAGAACAGGGGGAGGTTGTCCCTGACATACGGATGCCGAGAGCCAATAGGAGAAGGCAGCAGCTGTGGAAACAGGCTCGCAGAAGGAAATAGGACTGATTGGCCCCTCCCAGAGAGCTTATAGGCGGGGCGATGGGAGGGGAATTTTGCAGGAAACAACAGTTACCATCTCAGTTTAAAGTTTGAAGAATTCTGTGAGTTCCGTTAGTCTTGTTTTTCATAGAGATTATTTGCCTGGGCTTCTAGCCAAGGGATGGTTTATCTCCCTTCTTACTCGTGGCAGACAGCCAAGCCGGTATCAGTGTAATTTAGAGGCCGGGAAAGAACAGTCGGGTATACCATTTACCAGTGATGGCGAATGTTTTTCTGCTCGGGTGTCAAAAGGGCAGGTAAACACATGATAGCCCGTGTGTGCCCACACCCATAATGCAATGCAGTGGTGGGTTCCGGATCCCGTTCCAACCAGTACGGTTGGAACAGGCACAGCAGCGTCAACCTGGACGCGCACAGCGTGCACGCATGCGTCCTAGCACCTCCAAGACGCTCCAGGTGCTCAGCGGAGCATCGCACAGGCATTGTACATGCCGTGCGCGGAAGCACCGAGGACTTAAAAGACCGATAAGGAGCGAGGGCGGGCGGGTGGGCCCTCCGGAGCACCGTACCAGAACATATCGCCTGCAACCCAACACTGATGCAATGCCCTCCCCCCCCATGCATGTGCGCACACACACCCCGCCTGCTCTCCTTCCCCCCCTCCTGGCACATGGCTGCAGGCCTCACTGAAGCCTCTGGACTTCCAGTAGGTCCGTTTGGATGTTTTTCACCCTCCCCAGGCTTCAGCAAAGCCTCCTGAAACCTGGGAAGGGCAAAAAACAATTTTTTTTTGGCGCGCCCTTCGCCATTCCCGGAAGTTACTTACTTCCGGGTTCGGCGACCAACCGGTTCGCAAGGACCGCCGCGAACTGGTTGAAACCCACCCCTGGATAGTAGGTACCTGGGGTATGATTACATTTCCAGCACTTAGTAGACAGGTTGATAAACATTTTTGCAAGTCTTGCAGGTGGCAAGAAGTAACTTTTTTGATGACATAATAAATGACTGGTGCCTCAGCTCTGCTATTCACAATCGTAAGTCATTCCTCAATTCAGTTTTCTCCAGATAAAACAGGATAATCTTAGAATATCCATCTTCCAATTACCCCACCCCACCCCAAAAAACCCCACTAAAGCATAAGAAAAGTACAAACTGAAAAGATACTCCGCGACTTGTAACCGGTCACCTAGCAACCCGTTGGAAGTTACAACAGAGCTCCCTAGGATGTACTTACAATCGGGTTCCAAATTTCTGATACACCCTTGCAGTCATGTGACATTTCTACAGTTTGGTAGCCACCCCCGCAGTCATGTGATCAGGCTGTCAAGATTGACTCGTAACACACCTCAACTCGCAGCGTTACAACAGAGACAACGGGAGGGGGGAAGGGGAATGCTTGGGATGTATTGGGAGCTGGAAGGAGACGAGGAATGTATGCAAGCCATCTGCAGCCTGAGAACATCCCGAGACTTCAAGGCCGCATGATGGAGACCTTCCGAAGGCGCAGACTGTTTTCCCAAAACAAAATGAATGTGCTGGATTGGCCCAGATAGGAAAAAGGGGAAATTAATTATGCTGGTTTGCACGTGCAAACCTCAGAGTGAGCTTCACTTCTTCTGTGCCTGTTTGGTTCTATCAGTAAAGTTATACTCTTGATTTTTAAAAAAATGACCCAGGAATTTTTCTTTTGTTGCATACATCAACGGGATGGTTGACACAGGTTTTGCAATGGTTTTGCCAAAAAACCAACATTTGCTTCCAGTTTTCAGCAAAACTGGCCACAGTGAACAATTGGTTAATGACCACAGTGCTCACTTAATGACTGCTGCAAAAGAAACAGTCACAAAATCAGGTCAGATGCATGGGTGAGCCATTTTACAACCAAGTTCCATTACGGTCATAAGTCATAAGGACTATTTATATTTCTTGCTTAGCTTTTTCCAAGCGGCTTCCCAGAATGAAGCAGATTTGAGGGGTTATGTAAACAAGTCGATTGCAGGCTCCTTGTTTCAAGGAAAAAAAGCCCGTCTCCCCGCCGGATTACAACAAGGCTGTTAGAACAAAATAAATCACAACATCTCCACCCAGATATACGCGGGGATTAATTGGTTCTAAGCAGAAAAACATTCAGTTCCTGAAATTGCTTCCCTGTCATTTCAGCCAGCCTTGCGTGGAAGACTTTTTGTCAGTTTTGAGGCAGCTGCCAAAGAATCTGAAAATAAACAGGATTACAGCTGGGATACCCTGGAGCAAGGGTCAGCCAATCTACGGCTCCACGCATGTGGCTCTTTCATCCCTCTGCTGTGGCTCCCTGTTGCTCAAAATATGCGTTATACCCGCCAATGTGCGACACCCGCTGGAACGTGATTTCTTTTCTTTTTTTTTTAGACTTATATACCGCTTCATAGGGCTTTCAGCCCTCTCTAAGCAGTTTACAGAGTCAGCATATCGCCCCCACAGTCTGGGTCCTCATTTCACCCACCTCGGAAGGATGGAAGGCTGAGTCAACCTTGAGCCGGTGAGCTTTGAACCGCTGAACTGCTGAACTAGCAGTCAGCTGAAGTGGCCTGCAGTACTGCACTCTACCCACTGCGCCACCTTGGCTCTTCTTGAGCTTTTCAACCCCCAAACATGGTGAAATCCAAGACAAGAAAAGTTTCAGAAGAAAACAGAATTGCTTACTTCAGCTACATATACTAGTTTTGTGGCCGCTCAAGAAATAGACATGGGAAGGGTTTTGTGGTGGTTTCCCGGTGTTTTCTTTTCTGTGGGAAACGGGTCCAAATGGCTCTTTGGGTGTTTAAGGTTGCCAACCCCTGCCCTGGAGGATCTCTCAACCAAACTTGTAGAAGTTTGTGTTAAGTTTACAAAGAATCTGTCCTGTCCTATCTGCAGATTTCCATCCTACCTTCCCCATCCAAGCAATAACAGGTAGTCCTGATTTAGGACCACAATTATATCAGGGTTCCAAATAACACCCCCTACAAAAGAAGACAGGGCCTTTATTTTCTTTTGACCTCAAAATAAGCACTTGGCCTTATTTTCGGGGAGGTCTTATTATTTTTGAGGTGCAGGAGGCAACGAGCGTGGTCACCTCATGGCTGCTGCTGTGCTGCAATATTTCCGGGGAGGGCTTATTTTCAGGGAAACAGGGTACCTGTATTTCTCCGTACTTCCCTTCTTTTAGAAGAGCCTCTCCCACAACAACAACACCTACTTCTCCCTCGTTTTGGAAAACCCATTTAAACTCTGCTGTCTAATAGACCTCCTGGGATGCAAAGGTTATCAGAGAGATTGAGAGAGCAGAGAGCAAACCCTCATTATGAATTCTGACTTCTTTTTATCAGAGTTTATGATCTGCCGTGTTTTATGGCCTTCTTGTGACCCCCCCCCCTCCGGGAGCCTCTCTGGAATGCAACCGTTTATACAAATTGCAAATAAATAAAAGATGAGCCTGCCTTTGCTTGGCAATCAACTGGAGACCTCCTGAGAGGTGAGATGGATATTCACTAAGGTTTCAGCTTTTCCTGCAGTAGCAACCCCTTTGTTCCGATTAAGCGCTACACAACACAAGTCCTAATAAAGCAGGCAGAGACAGGGGATGCATTTAAGGAAGGACTGGGCAAACATCTCCACTCGCCAGCATCAGGGGTGAGAGGACAAGCAAGTAAATTGTCCTGATGACATCACAATGGAAGCCCTGCAACTTCGGTTCGAGGGCGGAGTTTGCATCATGACATCATAGCCTGTGTGATGTCATTTTTCCAACAAACAAAAAAAACCCAGCCTGGTTTTTAAGAGACAATGCATCAAAATCTACATAAAATCTGATTTACTAAAGCAATTAAATAATTTGCATTTGGGGCTAAAGTGTTGTGGCCTCCGGCCCCTCCAACAGCCAAATCAGGAGGAGGAGGAGGAAGAGGAGGACAAGGAGGAGGAGGACGAGGAGGAGGCATGGTAGTCAGGGTTAACATCAAGGCAACCTGACAGCTCCGAGAGGGAAGAGGGAATTGAGCTGGCACAGAGAGAGAAAGAGAGACAGAGGCGGAGCCTGGGCCGTCCGTCAGCCCTCAGATGGAGACTCAACAGCCCCCAGGTCTGGAGGTGGCTGATGAGGGCGGTGAGGAACAGCTGGGTACAGTGCCTGACGCGCGGATGTGCAGAAGGCAGAGGAGAGGAGAGCAATGGAAATCCATGGGCTGATCCTTGGGAAGGAAGAGCCGCCACTGCTAGAGAAGCCCCACCCTAGCTCTGGGGGTAAAAGTCAGGGGACGGAGATAACTATGTGGCAAATAACTATTCATCTCACTGCCGGACGAACCTGCTAGCCTGCGGTGAGAAAGAAACTTTTTGCCGGGGCTGTTGACACTCGTAATAAAGGAATCTTTGAGTCAACTTCAAAGGGTTTGTTGTGTTTGGGGAGCTGGGTCAGAACATACAGATTTCAGGCGTAAAGAATCCGGATCATTTGTAAAGTTATAGCATAGGATATTTATTCTAGCTTATACATAAGAATCTCCTCAATTTGCGGTCACCACTAAATTGGTGCTAAATAAAGGTCAGCAGAATTCAAGTAGGGTTCGACTTGGCTGACTATGAAAGGATTGCAAACTGATGATGCATTTAACTCCACCTCTTCTCTTCTCTGCTGTTCTCCTACACAGATCCTACCTAGAGTTGAGAATTGGATCTGATGTCATCTGAAATTTTTTCCCCATTTTTTACAATTTGGTGAACCAAGAAAACCTACTTGACAGTGTAGAAAGTCAGCATCCACCTTCCTAGAAGAACGAAATATTTTGAGGAATATTTAAAAAGGCAGAATATTATATTTCCCCTAAATGAGAAATGGAGAAACATGTTTTTTTAGAGGCAGGAAGCAGACTCAGTCTTTCTTAATAGCTCCAGCAGATATTCTGTGCCCATTGAGAAAGATTGGGCCAGCTATTCAGAAACCAGCCCCAGTCTCCCTGCCCCAGGCAGAAACTGAGGAGGCCACCTTTTTAGAAATGCAGAGTTGGATCCATTCAAGACAGGATATTTTGAATCTCCTTGCAGCAAAGTCTGAACAAAGGCAGAATGGTAGGATTAGCCCTCACTCAAGAGCCAACACAGGACAAAGCCACAATAGGAATTGCCCAACACTCTTCAGAACACAAGCTCCTTCACTGCATCATCTCAGAGAAGTCCAAACTTCAACCAAACCTGGGAGCTCAAACAAACACCTAGGATTTGCATTTCCTCTTTTGCCTATAGAGCCAACTATGACTCTTAAATAACCCCGGCCCTACCTGACCCCATAGGAATCTGGCAACAACCAATAGAATACATGTTCTTGCACAGGAACAGGAAGCTTGAGTGCAAAGCCCAAAGAAGGTATTAAAAAAAAAACCACTCTCAACTCCATGTGCTCAGCTGCCCAGAATCAAAATTCTGCTTCATCATTAAACCATCTTTTAGATAGAAAGGGGAAATCATAGTTAGGATAAATTAGCAAAGGAAAGAGAATAAAAAATGACTTCACACTATATTTGGGTTTGCGGAAATACCATCCCAAGAAAACATAAATTGAGAGCTGAAAGTGACACCCACAACAATATAAAAAGAAAGGAAAAGAGGAAGAGAGGAGAGGAGAGGAAGAGGAGGGAGGGAAGGAAGGAAGAGATAAGGAGAGGGGGGTGGAAGGGAAAGAAAGAGGAGAGAGGGGAGGAAGAGTAGGAGTAGGGGAGAGGTAAAGGAAGAAGGAAGGGAAAGGAGGAAGGAAGTAGAGGAGGGAGGGAGGGAGAAAAGAAAGGGAAAATAAGGGGGTGTTAAATACAGTCAGATGGGATGGTAAACAAAGCAACCCAAATGGTATATCACAATCTTTTACATGGAATAACAAATATACAAGAATGACCAATGTAAAGAAGAACAACTATGTGAATGTATACCTACAATTGTATGTAAGGGAATAACAAATAAAAATAAAAATTCCCCCCAAAAAACCCCACCTTCTTTCCAATCAGCTTCCATGTTACCAGTGTCTTTCTCCCAGCTTGGAACTGAACCAGATGGGGTATTTCTTCCCACAACAGTTACAGCTTTCTTGTCTTTCTGATGCCAACTTGACACCAAAGATGTATGTGTCCTCTTTATAAAGAGGAGACATCAGAACAAATACCCAGAGTTTCTCAAGTTTGTTTTCCATGCTTGTAATGCAGGCACAGTCCCTGCAAGCCTTTTTTGCTCAATGTGAAAAGATGCGATGAAAAACTGCTTGTGAATAAGGCAAAATAAGTAAGCCTGCTGGGAAAAGTACCTGGAAGGTAGAGAGGAGAGAGAGAGAGACTTTTTCCCAGAACTGAATGTGGAGTTTAAACTTTTATGAGGTTACAAGTCAAGTGAAATTGCTTTAAAAAGGAGGCAATAAAACATACAAATAAACCAGAAAGCTGTGGCACTTTTTCATCTTTTAAGCTCATATTTACAGAAGATCCTACATTTTGCTTAGAAAAGGCAATCTATATTATTTATAGGTTTTGGTAGTAACACAGCTGAGAGATGAACACCCCATAAGTAAGAAATGTACCGAGCCAGCAATTTTTTAAATGCAACTGGTCTATTCACTGAGGACCTCTGAATGCCATGTCTCTCTGCGTCAATAAAGTGCCACACTTCAATAGATTGTTTCTGCTATGGTCAGAGAAGACAGAAGAGATTAACAGGTCATGTGGATGTTATTACTTAGCACAGCATAGGCACAAAAAGCTGTTATATACTACTTTTGTTAAGGACAGGTAACATGGCTAACAGAGGGCAGCAGAGGGCAACTCTACCTGATACAAAAAAAGCTAAGCAGGGATAAATAGACTAGACTATAGAATAGAATAGAATAGAATAGAATAGAATAGAATAGAATAATAAGGAATGGAATGGGAAGGGAATAGAATAGGATAGAATAGAACAGAACAGAATTCTTTATTTGCCAAGTGTAATTGGACACACAAGGAATTTGTCTTTGGTGCATATGCTCTCTTGTATATAAAGAAAAATAAAATAGAATACATTCATCAAGAATCATAAGATACAACACTTAGTGATAGTCATAGGTTAACAAGCAATCAAATCATACTAGGAAACAAATAAAACAATATAAATTGTAAAGATACAAGCAACATGGTTATAATAAGTGGGAGGAGATAGGTACTAGGAAGGATGAGAATAATAATAATACAGTCTTAGTAGGTAATATGACAGTGTTGTGGGAATTAGTTGTTTAGCAGAGTGATGGCATTTGGGGGGAAACTGTCCTATAGTGTTGTTTTGAGGGTAGGAGTTGAAACAATTTATGTCCAGGATGTGAGGGGTCTGTAAATATTTTCACAGCCCTCTTTTTGACTTGTACAGTATACAGGTCCTGTATACAGTATATATTTGGTATGCAGTACATATACATTACAGAGACAAAGAGACCGAGAGAGGGGGGGGAGGGAGGGAGGGAGGGAGGGAGAGAGAGAGAGGGAGAGAGAGAGAGAGAGAGAGAGAGCAGTATATAGGTTTGTAAATGTGGTTAGGATTTGGATGAGTTATCCTGGGGCTAAAAGATAGACCAGCAATTTGCAAACTGTATTCTTGATGGTGGGTGGGTGGGTGGGTGGGTGGGTGGGTGGGAGGGAGGGAGGATGGAGGAAATCAGTTCACTGTCAATATTCTATTATTAGAGTTTTGTCTCTTGATCATGAGTCCTGTCAATTCTTTTTTATCTAACAGTTGCCACATACAGCTTAATGTACTACTTAATGAAAGGATAAAATGATGTACAAATGCAGAGGTGTTGACTTATGTAAACAGCCATTACTGATTTAAAAAGGCAGCAAAATTAATCTGGGGGAGAAAAATGAAACATTGAGGGAGAAAGAACAAGAGAAGAACCTTTGGGATCTGCCCCTGTACCGCAGATCGGTTACAGAATTGAGGAATAAGCAGTAAATTGGCCTCTTTTTGCTCAATTATATATCCACCTAAGCAGCAGATGTGCTGCAGACTTTATTTAATAAACTTTGGAAGAACTTCCCAAAGCCATCAGCTCAGTGCACCTCTGTCATCTTTCAAATAGCGAGTTAGCGAGTCCAGGGACAAAATCTGACTCACCAGCACTGAAGTGGAAAGTGAAATTAAGGAGGCTCTCTGGCAAAATAAAACTGGCATTTCACCAAGGACAAACAAGATCAAGAGAGAGACATTTTTCATCTTAAGAAAGCTAGAAACGGACTCCTTTCCTGAGATAAGAACGGCGCTAAAGGCCTACTAATATTCTTTAATTCAAAAATCTGGTAATTACTTTTTAAGCTGTAAACCAGAAGGAGATAATCTCTTATAGACTGGAAGCTGCATTTTTTTTATTAAAAAAATTATTTGCAGCTCTAAAGATGTGTATCTTTAACACTGTAATATGATTGGACGAGCAGAAATATTTTGGGCCTTTTGGGAAGGATTTGTGGAAAGTTAACTGTGTCCATTGTGCTGATAAATTTTAGCAATCCCAAATCAATTAGGGGGACAGTGTTATCAAGGAAAACAGCCTTTGGCCTGCAAATCTTGCCATTTCTACCTAAATGGAAGGAAAGTTGGTAGAAAGGGAAATTCTTACTTTCTCCCCCATGGAAGCTTGCAAGTAGGAAAGAAAAGTGAACATTTATTCAGGAATCAAAATAACAGGTTCCAAAAAATCAAGGCTACCCGTACCATTCATGGTTACTGCATCCAGTTTTGGTCACCACACTATAAAAAAGATGTTGACACTCCAGAAAGAGTGTAGAGAAGAGCAACCAGGATGTTTAGGGGACTGGAGGCTAAAATATATGAAGAACGGTTGCAAGTACTTGTATGGCTAGTGTAGTGGAGAGAAGGACCAGGGGAGACATGATAGCAGTTATTTGAAGGGCTGCCACAGAGAGGAGGGTGTCAAGCTATTTTCCAAGGCCAGATAATGGATGGAAGCTGATCAAGGAGAGATTCAACCTGGAAATAAGGAGAAATTTTCTGATAGTGAGACAATCAACCCTGGAACAAAAGTTCCCTTCAGAAGTTGTGGGAGCTTCATCACTGGAAGCTTTTAAGAAGAAACTGGACTGCCATTTGTCAGAAATGATGTAGGGTCTTCTGCTTGGGCTGGGGGGGCGGGGGTTGGACTAAATGACCTACAAGGTCCCTTCCAACTCTAATGAGCTGTATAATCTGTTAAGAGTACTCACCAAAAGAACAGTGTTATGCAATGCTCTGCTTCCTGCAATCCCTAATCAACCATAAATTTCATTGAATAATGTCACCACTTACCAACAAAAAATTACCCAATTCTGCTTTGAAGCAAGACAAAGGCAAATATCGAGCTAATTTTTTTAATTAAAACAGTAAGATCTCGTAGTCAAATGCAAAAGATAAATCACGTTTAGCAAGCCCTCCTGTCCGTTTTAGCATCCACTTCAGCACACTCCAAATCTAGAAATTTGATTTCTGCACCAGAGTGGGGGCCAAAGATTTAAGTATCTCTCAAAAAACTCCATTTTTTATGTTTTCTTTCTTTTATTGGTTTCAACAGTCTGACGTAGGTGGAAAAATATGTTGTGGTCAGAACAATCAAACAATTAGATTTATGATTCATTACAAATTACTTGGGAAATCTACATGTAAACACTAGAACTCTTCTAAGGCTGCCTTTGCTCAGAAGGGAATGGCTGTTCCCGGCCAGCCCGCAGGGGAGAACTTCAATGCTGATCTGGCCCTCGAAGAAATCCAGTTTGACACCCTTGTACTATAGCAAGTCTTTCTCATCCTCAACAACATTAAGATATGTGGACTAAAACTCCCAGAAAGCATCCTGGGTGGGGAATTCTGGGAGTTGAGGTTCACATTTTAACATTGCTGAGGTTGAGAAACACTGCATTAGAATGTATATCCTGTTAAAAAAACGCTTCCTTTGGGAACTGTAAATTTCTTTAGCAGTATAGTTAGTTAGTTTACTTTACTGATTAGTCCTTGGGCCATATCAGAATGCAGAGTTCCAGACACAAATATTACTATAACCTGATTTAAAAGAACAATTAAAAATGGAATTGGATAAAATACAATTTAAAATGGAAATTGGAATACATTTTATCTATCTATATCTATATCTATCTATGAATTTTATATCAATATATATCTATATATATCTATGTATGTATATATGTATGTATCTATATCTATATCTATATATGTTTTCTGAGGTTTTCGCGGGTGTTAGTATGTAGCTTTGGTTATTTGGGTTTTCTCCCACGTAAAATTGGAGGTGTCTTGGCGACGTTTCGATGAAGTCTCATTCGTCATCTTCAGGCTTCGTGCTTCCAGGAGCAATGTGAGATCTCGGCTGTTTCTTCCTTTTAACTGCCAGTGGGGGGTTGAGCTGATTGGGTAATTGGGTATTGATAAACGAGTCCCTAACATGATGAATGACACCAGGCCCACACTCACAAGAGCCACACAGGATGCCACCACCAAACATCCACAAAGAAAGCAGACAAAAACCCACACTGATGAGGAGGCACGACCAAGGACCAGAAGCCAGACTGCAAATGCACCATTAGCCTCTTTAAACCCCTCCTATCCCTACATGAAACACAAACCCCCAACCAATCAGAACACACCTCCACCCAATCAGAACACAGCCAAGCTCCCACCCAATCAGCTCAAACCCCCACTGGCAGTTAAAAGGAAGAAACAGCCGAGATCTCACATTGCTCCTGGAAGCACGAAGCCTGAAGATGACGAATGAGACTTCGTCGAAACGTCACCAAGACACTTCCAATTTTACGCGGGAGAAAACCCGAATAACCAAAGACCTACATCTATATATCTATATCTATATATCTATATCTATATCTAATCTCTCTCTCTCTCTCTCTCTACACACACACACACACACACACACACACACACACACACACACACACGATCTCCGGAACTTAACATCGTCAAAAGAGTGTAAAAGCCATTAAAGAGATATCTGCCTTTATACACTATTAGTCAATTTGGCCATTGCGTGCTGACAGCCTGATCCACCCGCCTCCCACCTGTAATTAGCTTGGTTGTTTTTACATCAGGCAGGCTAATCGATGCTCCTATTCCTTCCTCCCCTATCAAGCACAGCTTGGGCTGCTCATTCCCATAACTAATTTTTTTTTTATTTTGACTGAAGAACTTACTTGGATGTGCAATGAAACACATCTGTTTCATAAACTTTGGTCCAGTTACCATGATTTAACCTTGTTAGATACTCAAGGACGATCTGCAGCCAATTCTACTCTCTCAAGTTCATCCAGCATGGTATTTGCAAAACACGATTATCCTAGCTATTTGTTACACCACTGACAGATTTATGCAAACAGCTTTAATATGCCAATACCTGTCCTTCTGCTTTCCATCAGGATTTTTGCATACATCGAAAGTGTTGGAAAGTGGCCCTTCAGCTTTCCAGCCAGAGGCAGCTATGTCTTTCTCCTTCTTCCCTTTCTGTGTCCCGGATGACTCTGAAAAGAAAAAGTTCAGGTAGAATTGGAGCCAACTGATTTCTTCAACCTCAAGAAAAGGGGATTGCAAACAAGGGGAAAACATCTGAATCCCTTATACCACAGGGGTCAAACTCAAGGCCCGTGGGTCGCATCCGGCCTGCAGGGTGCTTAGATCTGGCCCGCGGGGACACCCTGGAAGCAGTGAAGGACCGTCCCGTGGTGCCTTTGTGAGCGAAAACGGACCTTGGGAGAGCTGTGCGTTTTCGCTGGCAGAGGGCTATCAAAACAAACTAATAATAAAGCAAAAGGAGAAAGAGAGCCGAGGTGGCGCAGTGGTTAAATGCAGCACTGCAGGCCACTTCAGCTGACTGCAGTTCTGCAGTTCGGCTGTTCAAATCTCACCGGCTCAAGGTTTGACTCAGCCTTCCATCTTTCCGAGGTGGGTGAAATGAGGACCCAGACTGTGGGGGGCAATATGCTGACTCTGTAAACCGTTTAGAGAGGGCTGAAAGCCCTATGAAGTGGTATATAAGTCTAACTGCTATTGCTATTGCTATTGCATTTGAGCATGCAAGAAAGGACAGGAAAAGGGAAAGGGAAAGAGGAAAGACAAAGAAGGGAAGATGGGAAAAGAGCAAGGAAGGGGGGAAGGAAAGAAGGGAAGGAAGAAGAAAAGAGAAGGAAGGAAAGAAGGGAAGGAAGAAGAAAAGAGAAGGAAGGAAGGAAGGAAGGAAGATTATGAGAGGGAGGGAGGGTCTGAGGGAAGTTCTGCCTTAGCACTTGCCCACCACAGGTGCCCCCAATATGAGTGACGTTGAGCTGGCCATGCCCACCCCTGGCCATGTCCACAGAGGCTCCCGAGGTCAAACACAACCCACAATGAAATGAAATTTGACACCTTATAGTAACCCTTTCCCCAAGTTGAGCCATTAAAAATCATTCTATTTGTCAAGGGGAAAAAAGTGGAATTAAGGGCAAATGTCACTTATTTCTTAATCCCTTCTTTTATACGGCGATTACATTTATTACTCATTTGTACTATTTTTGTCCTACACATTCGCAGTTAAAAATAATAACCCCAGTGCAGGCGGGGATGCAATACTCTGAAAAACTAGTTGCAATAAATAAGGTTAATTTTTAAAAATAAGTGACACTATTTTTTTTCAAAATTATTGTGGACAGATACCTTTAAACTAGCTATAACAGTGTTTCTCAACCTTGGCAACTTGAAGATGTCCGGACTTCAACTCCCAGAATTCCCCAGCCAGCGCTGGCTGGGGAATTCTGGGAGTTGAAGTCCGGACATCTTCAAGTTGCCAAGGTTGAGAAACACTGAGCTATAACCTTCAAAAATAGGTTATGGCTAGTTTAAAAATTCCATGATACAGGACCACTGAGGCAAACAAGACAAAATGGGGCTGATTAAAGCAACAGCCCAGGTCAACTAAACTGGAAAGTGATTTTGTATCCAGGATGCCCGTCCATCATTCTGAGTGGTGCAGTGGCCTAGAGGCGGAGCGCTCACCTCACAATCAGGAGGCTGTGAGTTCAATCCTAGGTAGAGGCAGGTATTTCTATCTCTGGGCACACAGAAAATATATCTGCTGAACAAAACTCCACATTGGAGACAGGAAGGGCATCTGGCCAGCAAACACTGAGCTCCATTCAGTCGCCCAGACTCCACCCCGCAAGGGATTATGGGGTCATTAAAAGAAGATGAAAGATGATGCCAGTCCATCATTGCCTTCGCATCTAAGAATCCCCCAGATCTGATGGCTGCCATTTCTGATCATCCATTACAAAGAGCAGCTGGATTCTTACCTAACAGCCTCTTCCAGTTTTTGATAAGGAGTTTAGCCAGTGCCACCACTTCCTTGTCTGAGCAATGCTTACGCACTGCGTTGACAGCCACACCAATTTTGGTGGTCTGAAACAAAGAAAGAAGGATTTTCATTACTGGAATCCATACTTTGTGGGGAGAAGAATCTTAGTATCTGTTGTAGAGGAGCCGGCAGCAGAGATGGACAGTGAGGAGGTTGAACCAGTCCTGGAGGCTGGGGAAGGCTCGGACAAGGGCTCTGCATTGGAAACAGAGACAGGGCCGTCTGGCAGTGATCAGGCGCCTACGAAGCTAGACAGCAGTGAGGCAGAGGAACACCTAGAGCCTGTTCCCAATGTGTGCATGCGTAGAGCTACCTGAAGAAATCAGGGTAGACTTGGGAATCAAGTCACAGGTGGAAGGTGATTGGCCCCATCCCATAGGAAACAAAAGAGGACCGAAAGGGGAGTGGGATTTTGCAGGAAACAATACATTCATTCTGTCATTAGATTTGTTTCAGGAGTGTGAAGATCTGTCTGTGAATCTCAGAGACTCGGTGCCCAGTCTTTCCTTGCACAACACCTCATTTGGAAAATATTTACATGGCAGCTTTCCAAGATAGATGAGGTCTGTAGTCATAAATATTCCTTTGAAAGACTGTTTACTAGGCCTTTGCTGACTGTGAATGAGAGGAATTCACATTCGTTTAATAAAAGGCGTTTTGTCGGAACCAGGACTCCTGCTTTTTGGGGAAGCCTAGGTCAGAACAGTATCCCCATTTTCAAATCATCATCGTAAGGGATGTCAAAATAGGGGAGACCTTTCTCTGCTCAAGACACTTCATTTCCTTAATTCTTCCTCACCACCAATGAAAACGGTGGGGAATCATGTATCCTATTTATTTATTTACTAGATCTGTTTACAACCCCCCTCCCCCTCAATTGCCAAACAATAAGTGACAATGCATTAAAAAGATCCACTTGTGTCGGGGGTTAGCAGATTGTCAAAATCCGCACAATTGGGTGCAACTATTATGAAAAGAGATGAGGCTCCGTTTTGACATCTTGCAGATTCTGGTCTTCCCTGGCAAGTAGTCCTGATTGAAATCAAGCAAAAACAACAACAAACTATTTAACAAAACCAGCATTAAATCACATCGGGTAATAGGGAGAGAACAGTATAAATACCAAGGTGGTCAGACAAATTCTTAAAACTTCGGGGGCAATTTGGTGTCACATTTGGGAGGTGGTGATCTTCCGTGACCCGTCAAAAGCGCGGACGACAAAAGCGCGATCGACAAAATCGCGCCTTTGACGTCATCACAGCGCGACGAAAAAGATCGAAAAATTCAAATAAAAATTAATAAAAATTAAATTAAAGCAAGCCGATTCACATAAAGGTAAGGGTTAGGTTTAGGGTTAGGGTTAGGTTAAGGGTTAGGGTTAGCTTTAGAGCGTTAGCGTTAGGGTTAGGTTAAGGGTTAGCGTTAGGTTTTTCGTTACTTTAACGGTTAGGTTTAGGGTTAGGTTTAGGGTTAGGTTAAGAGTTAGGTTTAGGGTTAGGTTTAGGGTTAGGTTTAGGGGGCTTAGGGTAAGGTTTTCGCTTTATTTTTACATTTTTCGAACTTTTTCGTCGCGCTGTGATGATGTCACAGCGCGCTTTTGTCGAGCGCGATTTTGTCCTACGCGCTTTTGTGGTGGAACTGTGATCTTCAAGGGTAAACTGGAGTTACTGTATTTTTCGGAGTATAAGATGCTCCGAAGTATAAGACACACCTTGCTTTTGGGGAGGAAAACAAGGAGAAAATATCCGCCTCTGCCTCCCAGCAATTTGCCTCCTTGCAACAAACAGCAAACAGTACAAACTATATACACTGTAGTGTTACATTTCAGACTAGACTTGTGCAGATGCTGTTAAAATTGATGTGGCTTTCTGGAAGTATAGTTAATTCTCTGCTATTTAAAAGAAGATACAATAGCACTGGGCCTCTTCAGATCAAGCATTTATTTTAAAAAGCTTCTTCGTTTTGTTAAGCTGTCTAGAACAATAATAAAGCAGTCTTAAAAAAATAAGTCTAATAATTTGAACATTCTATAGGCAGTTATAGTTATTGACTTACCTCCTTATAGCAAACAGCCTGATTAGCACAAGAAAAAATTTTTTGCCTCTGCCTCCTAGCAATATGCCTCGGGAAGCAAACAGCAAGTTTCACTTTCAATTTCAACATGGGCCTCTCCATCATCAGCTGTTTCAGGCTTAAGGGATTACCATAGCCTATTGCCGCCTCCGCAAGCCCCATTTTCAGGGGTGAAATCCAGCAGGTTCTGGAGAAGCGGTAGCGGAAGTTTTGAGTAGCTTGAAGAACCTGCAAATGCCCCCTCTGGCTGGCCCCAGTGTGAGGTGGGAATGGAGATTCTGCAGGACTCTGCCACTCCCACCAAGCCACACCACATCCACCATGCCCCGCCCACGGAACCGGTAGTAAAAAAAAATTGAATTTCACCACTGCCCATTTTCCCCGTTTGCTGCAAGGAGGTAAATTGCTGGGAGGCAGAGGCCAAAGGGTGAGGGCCAGTGGGTGGGTGGGGCTACATTCAGTGTATAAGATGCATCCAAATTTTCACCCTCTTTTAGGGGGGGAAGGTGCGTCTTATACTCCAAAAAATATGGTAAAATGTATTAAAATTATCTTCAGTTTTCCCAACCAGGCATCAGACTAGAAGTGAAGGCTATCTCTAAGTGACCTCAAATGCTGGCTAACTGGATGGCTTTGGTTCCCTTGTTCTCTCTCATCCTCCCTCTCGGGGCTGTTGGGAAGACAAAGTGGATCCTAGGAATGAGGAAATCCATCTGAATTGCCTCTGCAGTTCCTGGAGGAAGACTGAAATTAACCTAATACAGGCTGACGACATCCCTTTGCAAGAGATGCCTGTTTTCCATGCTGGTTCTGCTGTCAGTAATTTATACCATCCTTAAGGTAAAGGTAAAGGTTCCTCTCACACATATTTGCTAGTCATTCCTGACTCTAGGGGGCGGTGCTCATCTCCGTTTCAAAGCCAAAGAGCCAGCGCTGTCTGAAGACGTCTCCGTGGTCATGTGGTCGGCATGACTCAACGCCAAAGGCACACGGAACTCTTTTACCTTCCCACCAAAGGTGGTTCCTATTTTTCCACTTGCATTTTTTACATGCTTTCGAACTGCTAGGTTGGAAGAAGCTGGGACAAGTAACAGGAGCTCACTCCGTTAGGCGGCACTAGGGATTTGAACTGCCAAGCTTTCTGATCGACAAGCTCAGCTTCTTAGCCATTGAGCCACCGTGTCCCTATAAGCATCATCCTTCTCGTGGCCATATCAAGCATGTGACATTGCACTTAATGATCACGCAGCATTCACTTAACAATGGCAACCAGAAGTGAAGGGAACTGCTGTCGATAACCATCACAATAACATGACATCTTGCTTTAGTGTTGCTTAGCAACAGAGTTGCTGGTCCCAATGACCATCATTAGGTGAAGACTGGCTGTTTTACAGCTGGAACATAGGAATACCTGGGAGTTAAAAGGCCTGTTCAATGGGTTCAAATCTACATTTCTCAAGAGGACAAATGGACCCAGCCTTACCTGCAGCAGCTCAATGCTCATGGTGCAGCTATTCAGTTTCTTCAATAGGTCCAGAGCTCCATCCTAAGAGGGGCAGAAAGAGCATCGTTTAGACTTCATTTTCAGTTTTTCTTTCTTTCTCATCCTTTAAATGTTCCAGGAGAGCGAAAAGTGCCAGCTTCCGAAGCCCAGAGAAGCTGCAGATGCTGTCGTAAAAACACCTCCCCATCTTCAATGCAGTCGGTCACAAAACATTCACTTTTATTTATTTCACTTTCAGCCCACCTTTATTAATTTATAAGTAACTCAAGGTGAAGAGCACACATTAATACTCTTTCCTCTTCCTGTTTTCCACCAAAAAAAAAAAACCCTGTGAGATGGCTTGGGCTGAGAGAGAGTGACTGGCCCAAAGTCACCCAGCTGGCTTTCATTCCTAAAGTGGGACTAGAACTCATAGTCTTTTGTTTCTCCTAATCTTTTAGCCCCCTCCCTCCTTCACAACCCTTTCATTTTTGTAAAATATTTCCTAAGAGTTTCCGTTTGCCTCCTCCTTGTTGCAGGCAATTCTGCGGCAGGAGGCTTGGAAATTAAATTGGAACACGCCAGCTTCTCAATCATAAGGTTCTCTTCATTAAAACAATTAAAACATCATCACTAATTGGGGCATTGGCCAAGATAGATCGTAAACGAGATGTCTGAAGACACCCCTGATAGGGTGATATTTGGGCAATAGATATTCCCAATTTGTTAGTCGCAGACAATGGGAATCAAAAGAAGTTTTTTTTTTCTTTCTCTAAATTCTGACCTTAATAAGAACAGATCCATAAAAAAAGGCCAGTGTTTCTCAACGTTGGCAGCTTTGAAGATGCGTGGACTTCAACTCCCAGCATTCCCCAGCCAGCTTTCTGGGAGTTGAAGTCTACATATCTTCAAGCTGCCATGGTTGAGAAAAACTAAAACAGACAATCTGGAAAGGAATTTTCTTGCAGACGTTTAACTGGTTCAGTCAGTGCAAATTAAACAGATTAACAGAGTTGGAAGGGACTTTGTAGGTCATCTAGTCCAGCCCACTGCCCAAGCAGGAGACTCTACACCATTTCTGACAGATGGCAGTCCAGTTTCTTCTTGAAAGCTTCCAATGATGAAGCTCCCACAATCTCCGAAGGCAACTTCTGTTCCATTGGTTGATTGCTCTCACTGTCAGAACACTTCTCTTTATTTCCAGGTTGAATCTCTCCTTGGTCAGTTTCCATCCATTATTCCTTAATCTGGCCTTCGGGTGCCTTGGAAAATAGCTTGACCTCCCTCCCTCTCTGTGGCAGCTCCTCAAATATTGGAACGCTGCTATCATGTCTCCCCTGGTTCTTCTCTTCACTAGACTAGTTCCTGCAACCGTTCTTCATATGTTTTAGTTTCCAGTCCCCTAATCATCCTAGTTGCTCTTCTCTGCGCTTTTTCTAGAATCTTAACTTCTTTTTTGATGATGTTCCCTAGTTTAGATAATGAAACAAAGTTCAGAGAGCACCAAAGGCCCCTCATTTTAATCCTGGGCCACAAATACTCTCCTTTATTGGTACTCCATCCTATATCAAAACACCAAAACATCTATATCCGGCACAGGTAAGTAAAAGAGGTGGTTAAAAGCTTCCATAAAGCAATATCATCCCCCACCTGAATGCCTTCAAGGGCCAAAGAGAAATCCAATATATACTGTAACTTTGCCATCTGTCTCTTGCATAGATTCAATTCCCTGCAATCTTCTACTCATTTTGAAAGCCAGGGAAGAGCAGAAAGGTGGGCGGAGGAGGAGGAGGAGGAGGAAGAGGAGGAGGAGGAGGAGGAGAAGGAGGAGGGAGAAAAAGAGAAAGAGTGATAAAACATAAGCTTCCTTTTGGTGTGATGTTTGAATATCAGAAACGAAAAGGACATCACACTGGGTCATTTCGATCATGTTCGTCAATTCCAAGGTAAAGGTAAAGGTTCCCCACATACATATGTGCTAGCTGTTCCCGACTCTAGGGGGCGGTGCTCATCTGTGTTTCAAAGCCAAAGAGCCAATGCTTTCCGAAGACATCTCCGTAGTCATGTGGCCGGCATGACTAAATACCAAAGGCACACGGAACACTGTTACCTTCCCACCAAAGGTGGTCCCCATTTTTCTACTTGTATTTTTACCTACTTTAGAACTGCTAGGTTGGCAGAAGCTTGGACAAGTAACGGCAACTTACTCCGTTATGCAGCGCTAGGGATTTGAACCGCTGAACTGCCAACCTTCTGATCGACAAGCTCAGCGTCTTAGCCAATGTTCTAGATATAGGCAAAATTTCCTCAGCTAAAGGCCACACTTTATTTATTCCTACATACCCCTGTATGCCACCTACTCCCTATTTCTAGATAGCCAACAATAAAACCATTAAAGCATCAAGAGACAAAATATTTAATACATCTTGTGCTTGTTAACTCTATCTCATTGGTGGGGGAGTCAGCAATGCTAGACACCAGGAAATTCCATGGCTGAAAACTGGTTTGGGAAGTTTAAAAAAAAGCCTGGAAGGCGGCAGTGGCACATTATTTGCATATTATTGCCATCAAAACAATATGCATGTGTTCAAGATGTGATCAAGAGCCAAGCTTAATTTGACAAGAGTTTACTTTTCTAAAACAAAAAAGAAAATAGAATGAGAAACATTGACAACACTGCAATTGGGACACGTTTCAAAAATGAGAGTCATGTTTGCTTCACTGTCATTCTTTTTTTAATATTTTTTTATTTTTAATTTGTAAAACAAACACAACACAAAGAATCCTCCTTCTTTACATACTGTAGAAAGTGTATCAGTTGGTTACAAAAGACAGTCATCAACCATAATTCATATTAACTCAAGTATTTTAACTCAGATATTTATACACATTACCATCATCATACCTCCATTTTCATTTGACTATAATTTTTTAAACGTCCTTCATCATAAAATATACCAAGATTTAATACATAACCACATACTGGCATTTCATTTACTATTTCTAAAATCCTCCAATTACACTGAATCCTTATGGCCTATTTTAGCTAAACATCCATAATATTTAGTAACAAAAATTTCTAATCCTCCTTTCCAAATCACTGTTTACAATTTACATCCAGTTTCCTTATGTTGTACCCATACATATATATATGTATCTTCCTTTCATGGGTAACATTCAATATTCATATCCAATTATTACTTATCATAACAGTACATATGTATACATTATTATCATTATCAATTATTTATTTGACTATATCTATTGTCATTAAATTTCACTAAGTTCAACTAGTTTTAAATTATACACTTCCATCTATCAACCTGTATCTTTCCAGTAGCAAAACAGTCTCATGTCTTCTGCCATTTGTGGTATCAGTCCTCTAATCATCTCCTTAATCGAATTTGCATTGACTCCTCTTAGCAACTCATTGCTTATAAAATCTCTCATGTAATTTCGATGCCCTTCTTCTGTTTCCTTAATCAACTTATCTTTAATTGTCAGTAGTGTTATCAATGATGTTGCTAATAAAATTTCTCTCTTTAAATCCATAATTTCTTTTGTTTTTTCTTCTCCTGTATCTTGCCATCTGGGGTAGATTCCCCTTCATTTAATTCCTCTTTCAGTGTTCCACTCTTTCCATTTCCAGACACAAACCAATCATCATAAATACCAGCAGATTTAATTTCTTTATGGTCATTTTCCTCTTCATTTTTTAGGATTCTAACCTCCACTTTTTCCACTTGATAAACATTTCCAACTTTTTCATCATATTTTACAGTTAGATGCTCTAGGTCTGGGATGGCGAACCTATGGCACGCATGCCACAGGTGGTACAGGGAGCCATTTGTCAGGGCACCCGAGGTGCTGCGCTATCAGCTGGCCAGCACGCATGCACACACTGGCCAGCTGAGTTCACCCTTTTTTAAAGCCATTTTTCGCCCTCCCCAGGCTCCAGAGGCTTTATGAGCTTTCCTGAAGCCTCCAGAGCACAAAAAAACCGGCCCTACGGGCAAACCAGAACTTCAGGAACGGACTTCCAGTTTGCTCGGAGGGTTGTTTTAAGTGCTCCGGAGGCTTCAGGGAAGCCTCCTGAAGGTCCCGGAAGCCTTCGGAGCTCTCAAAACAACCCTCCGAGCAAACCAGAAGTGACTTCTACCCTGAAGCCTCCGGAGGACTTCCGGGGGCGGGGGAGGCTGTTTTCGCCCTCCCCAGGCTCCTATAAAGCCTCTGGAGCCTGGGGAGGGCAAAAAAAGGATGCAAAAAATGGGGGGGGGAGTGCCTATAGTGCACACTGGGGGGGGGTCACGAATTGCATTATGGGTGCAGCACGCCCACACACGATCCCCCTGCACTCCCCCCCACTTATGGCACGTGAGCCAAAAGGTTCGCCATTGCTGCTCTAGGTCTTCCAACTTCTTCTCCGTCCTCTCAAATGTGTTTGATAATTTCTAAATTTCTAAGAATATCTTTTGCAGACTTAGTTTCGTTCTGCTGTTGAAATTGTGCCATTATCTCCAGCTGACAAACACTGCTGCTCTGGCTTGGAAGGTTTTTACAAAATTAAGCATAAATTCACAATAAGGTTTTATTTTCACTTTTCTCTGGTTAAAGATATATTTCAAAGGAACATCTGTATGCTTTTCTTATCACTTTCTATAAACAAGCAGTGAGACCTTGAAGTGCCAAGCCAAGATAATCAGTGAGGAAAGTAAAAATGTTGTTTCCAATACACAAACCTTCAGCCTTCGAGTAGCAGTGTTTTTCTTTCCCTCTGTTATTACAATTTTGTTTCCTTTTGTATCTTTTTTTATATTCCAAATTTTAAAAAAGTCAAATTCTTGAATGAGTTAAAGATGGGGGGGGGGAAACACCCGCAGTAATGAAGAAGGAGGTTTAGGTTACAAAGAATAATAATAAAAGAAGAAAATAGAAAATGTAATCCATTCGTTTTAAAAGGCTTGCATAAATTCCATCCATGAACATAGCATTTAAAAAGTAAGATAACCCACTGTCCAAAACCATTCAAAGCTTAATTCTGCTGCGTATTTTTTCTGTTCTCAAATTTAAATTAACTTTAAGTTTTTTATAGGCAGTCTCTTTTAAAACGCTAAAAATTCCTCACCAGCTGGAAACACTTTCTCTTTCCGTATCCTTTGGAGCTGTCCCGACTTCATCAGCCTTGGCCGGCTTGAAGAACTTCTCTTGTATCGATCAGGGACTTTGCGATTCTTCCTGTTCACCATCTCTGCGGAATGGTTTAGGTCCGATTGGACCATCCAGTGGCAAAAGTATTGGCTGCGGTCTCGGAGCATCGAGACCACACATCTGTATCATCGCGACATTGGTTCCTCCTTCCTGCTTCACTGTCATTCTTATCCCCTTTGGCTTATCAGTTATTCCAGAAACATATTGAAGCTCAACGCTGAAAGCTTGCAAGCTCCACTGACTGTTGCTTAATTCTAAAGAAAATTAATGGCCTGTCCATCCAGGCTGGCCTCCCCCAAATCAGAATTTCTAATCCTGTTCCCGCAGAGTGTTGTGGCCCGCCAGCGGCCACCAGAGCTGGCAGCAGATTCGGACAGTGAGGAGTTTGGGGAGGAACACGGGCCAGTCCTAGAGTCTGGGGAAGGCTCTGATGAGGGCTCTGTGTCGGAGGCAGACACGGGGGCCAGAACCATCTGACAGTTATCAGCTGCCTTCAGAGTCAGACATCAGTGAGGCAAATGAACAGCTGGAGCCTGTTCCCAGTGTGCACATGTGCAGAGTGGCAGACGAAGGGAAGAGCTAAAGAACAGGGGTCGACTTGGGAGTAAGGCCATAGGTAGATGATGAAGGGCCCCTCCCAGAGGAAATAAAAGAGGAGCGAAAGGGGAGTGGAGTTTGCAGGAAACAATTAGTTCGCTTAATTGGTTCCTGACTCTCCAAGACGCCTTGCCAAGTTTTGCAGATATCGGCCTGGCAGCTCTCCAAGCCAGATAAGGTCTGTGACTGTAAATCCTCCCTTGAAAGACTTTGCTGGGTGTGAATGAACACAATTCATAGTAAATTAATAAAAGGGTTTTTTGTCAGGACTAGGAGTTTGCTTCAGGCTCTTGGGAAGCCTATGTCAGAACATAGGACTTCCACTGTGGGAAGACCACTACCAGCTGTCCACCTTTATAGTTGAAGGAGATCCAGGAAAATAAGATTAAAGAAGTTGTTTGTAGTCCACCCAAGCTAGAAGAACAAAGTTTGCAAGGGAAGTCAAACATTAACCTCAAGGTGTAATCTTGCTGTAGAGTGCTCAGCACTTTTCATGCTTACATTTCTGGGATTTAAAGAGCTAAAGCCTCCAATTTTAACCAAATGCACTGCTTCTGCTGGCATGAAAGGACAAAATATATCTTTCCGGCTTAAATAGGTTTCTGGAATAAATATGATAAACCAAAGTAGATAAGGATGACAGTGAAGCAAACACGATTCACATTTTTGAAACATGTCCCAATTAAGTGTCTAGCCTTTTCACCCCTTTTTTTAAACAAGGGCCCTTATCAACATGATAGCTGATAGAACCAGCCCCCACGTAAGGCTTATAAAATATTATAGGCGGGCAACTTCTGTTCTGCACTTGCCTAAGTGTCAATTAGTCTCTTTTTCTGCTTTCAGAAACAAGACATGTCATTTTAATTGAACCTTAGAAAATGCTCAGTGCGAGCATTTAAAAGTCAGATGCCTTCCCAGTTTAATCTAGCATACGAATTATATAGTTCAGGGGTGAAATTCAGCAGGTTCTGACAGGTTCTGGAGAATTTTGAGTAGTTCGGAGAACCGGCAAATACCACCTTCTGGCTGGCCCCAGAGTGGGGTGGGAATGGAGATTTTGCAGTATCCTTCTCCTGTCACGCCCACCAAGCCATGCCCACAGAACCGGTAGTCAAAAAATTTGAATTTCACCACTGATATAGTTCTTCTGAATTTCTGTACATCCTCCTGTTTGTTCAGTTAGGTCTGGATAGGTTCCAGAGACTAAGGAACATACTTTGAGGAAGGGGCACCAAATGAGACAGACCACATCACATATACAGGTGAGAGTTGATTTCTGGAGAGGATCTGGGATTTGTTTCTTTTTTTTAAGTGTCATTTATGTATTTGGGATTTATTGTTTTTCATATGAAAAATGGAATTAATTGTCTTACATTTTCAACAATTATGTCTACTGGGACATGTGAGAGTCCAAAAAAGAAATATGAGGGTCAGATACAGCTCTTAATCTATAATTGGCTTACCCCTAGGTTAAGCAATACAACAACATTACAACAACATTACTATCAGCAACGAAGTAACCACATTCACTATGAATAGAGGTTGGCCAGTTATAGAAGAGTGAATCCCTTTGGTCTATAGCAGGGGTCTCCAACCTTGGCAACTTTAAGATTTGTGGACCTGGTAGGGCACCAGGCTAAAAAGCATAAGACCATGAGTTCAAGTCCAACCTTAGTTATGAAAGCCGGCTGGATGACTTTGGACCAGTCACTCTCTCTCAACTCAACTCACAGGGTAATTGTTGTGGTGGGGGAAATAGGAAGAGGAAGTCGTGCTGCATACCTTCACCGCCTTGAGTTATTTGTAAAAAATAATAAAGGCAGGATATAAAACAAATTTAAAAGTATCAATATCAGCAATAAAGGTAACCAGAGCCACCATGAATAGAGAGGTTGGGCAGTGGTAAGAAGAGTAGGCCCTGGAATGGATTTGTTGAACCAAATTGAATCCAATGCCAGTGGAAAAGTCTACAAATAACCAAGGTCTGGCAAATAAACATTTGATGAAGCTGAAACATGTACTATTGGAAGAAAAGCAGGACTACCTGTTACCTACTGGCTCAAATCAAAATAGCTTTTATAGCTTAACATCTTGTTCCCTTCCCAACCTCCAAGGGCCTTTAGCTGAGACCTTGAATGTGACCAACAAATAATCTAGGTTAATATCATAATTGTTAGTAAATTATCTACTTGCCTCCAGAAGTTGTGGATGCTCCAACACTGGAGGTTTTTAAGAGGGTGGAGAGCCATTTGTCTGAAATAGTACCTACTTGAGCAGGGGGTTGGACTAGAAGAACTCCAAGGCCCCTTCCAACTCTGTTATTCTGTTATACGTGTAGGAGAAGGCCTCTTCCTGTTTCACACAAGGGTTCCATCGGCCTGGTGTCTTCCAAAAATTTTAGGCTGGGTGGTGTCATGTTCGGTTTAAAAAAAAATAGGGATGTGGGCCACTCCACCTTACAAAAGCAGATAGGCCCCCCTTCCCTCCTCCGGTATTTCTATTTCTCCCCGACTGTCCCTGCCTTTGGAGCCCTGCCCCAAGATCAAATTTAAGAGCTCCAGCCTTTGCCAAGCACCTGTTCCCCCAAGCCTTCCCTTCCGCCATCAGGAGGCTCTGCTTGGTCTGAAAGTTAACTGCAACTCGGATGTGACTTCTGCTTGGTTTTACACGCACGTGGGAAAGGGGGCAAGAGAAAGCTGGAACTGACAAGTAAGTTAGAGGAGGTCGAAGAGCGAATGGGTACTACTACTGACTCAAGTCAAGGTTATGTGTAACCCCATTTCCTCTTCCCCTCCTCCCTCCACCCGCGCGTTTTCCAAGACGCAACGCCTCTTCTTCGCCTGCTGAACCATTTGCAAACCCTCCCAAGAGTAACCCGAAAGCCACTTCAAAACAAACAAACAAACGGCGGATTGCACAAACTCTTAAAGCCTGCAAAAGGCGGGTTTGCGTTAGCAAGAGCGAGCCAGCGAAAGCGCAACGTAAAAAACAACACGTAGTACGAAAGTGGTTGGGGTTTTCACCCCTTCTTACCGTGTTCTTCCTAGACACCATCTTATCCAACTTTTTGGCCGTCCGGATCAGCTCCTCCGCTTGCCCCATGGTAGTTCAGCCGCCTAAACGGGCGCCCTCTCCGCCCAAGGTCCAGATACGTGTTTTGTTTATATACGTGTGGATCAAAACTACAGCTCGGGGATGGGGGCGGAATGACGACCCGCCGCGGGGTCTGTTTTCATAAACACTTCTAGGGTTCTGTTTGTTTATTTAAGGGAGGAAAGGGAAAGTGCTTGTGGCGTTAAAAAGGAAGTGGAGGAAGAGAAAGAAAGGAAAAGTTTTTTTGCTCCAACTAAACTACAAGTTGAGACCAAGGGAAGAGAAAGCAGGAGAAAAGGGGGAGTGGCGACCCAGGGACTTATAAACGGCTGCCATGCAGTCGAAATTAGCACCCGGGGACGAGCTAAATATAGGAGCAAAAGGCTCACGGGGTGGAAAAAGCGCAGGAAGGGCGAGATGGGCGGCGATTGAGACCACATGCGAAGGGGTGTGCTGAGAGCCAACAGGGTGGGGTTAATGAAGCAGGGGGAGGCCTTTTCACGAGCGGCCTCCAGGATCCGCTTCAGGGTTTTGAAGGAGGGGAGAACTGCCCGCACAGCTGCCTTTGACGATACGATTCACGGCCTGTAAAGCCGCCTTTCTCAACTTTTGGGCCATTTGAAGATGGGTGATGGACTTCAACTCCCAGGGAGCTCAGCGAAGAAGTCCGCCCGGCTGGGGAATTCTGGGAGTTGAAGTCCAAACCGTCTTCCAGGTTGAGAAACGCTGCCCTGAAGGCTAGGCCTTCAAGGTGACCTTCAGTGAAAACAATTTTTTGGGAGGAGGGTTGTACACACACAGAGACAGACACACACACACACACACACACACACACACACACACACACAAACTTACCTCTCCCAAATCATTGACAATGAGTCTTTATTGATTAGCCCCATCAATTAGGCCATATCAAAGTGCAAAGTTCCAGAAACAAATTATTACTAAAGTTTGATAAAAGCAATATAAAATGGAATTTGATAAAAAATACAATTTAAAATGGAATTGGAATAAAATACGATTTAAAATGGAATTGGAATAAAATACAGTCTAAAATGAAATTGGAATGGAATACAATAATTTAAGATATAGATAAAATATGATAAAACTATATTTCGGTGTCACCCCAAATCACAAACAATATTCCCTTGCCCCAGTTTGGAAGTTAAAGTGATAGCCTGCCATAGTATCCAGGGATCAAGAACTGTGGCTTGCAAGTTGTTTGTTTGTTTGTTTGTTAGTTTTGGTTTCAGGTGTGTTATCTAAAAATTGTGTTACGGAACTTTAGAAAGGAAATTGGCACCTGGCTGGTAGAAATGGGTTGTTGATACACTTTGACTGACAACATTTGAATTAAGTATTTGAAGAATGGGGGGAGGGGAAGAGAGAGAGAGAAACAGGAAGGAAAAGCAGTTTCAAACAATATTGTTCAAAGTTTGGAGTCATTCGGTTTATAACCAGGGGCTGGCACAAAGAAGAGAGAGCAAAGCTCTCCTCCAAAGCCCCTGAGGGCAGGACAAGAAGCAATGGGTGGGAACTAATCAAGGAGAGAAGCAACTTAGAACTAAGGAGAAATTTCCTGACAGTGAGAACAATTAATCAGTGGAACAACTTGCCTTCAGAAGTTGTGAATACTCCATCACTGGAAAGTTGTAAGAAGAGATTGGATCACCATTTGTCTGAAATGGTGTAGAATTTCCTGCCTAAACGGGGTTGGACTAGAAGATCTCTAAGGTCCCTTCCAACTCTGTTATTCTATTCTATTCTATTCTAACCTAATTTGAATAGAATAGAATAACAGAGTTCTCTTCATTATTAAAATTGAAAGTATATTGTTTGGTTAACAATGCTGTGCACGTGTATACAGATAGTCCTTGACTTTACAACGGTTCATTTTGTGACCATTCGAAGTTAGGACGGCACTGAAAAAAGTGACTTAGGACCATTTTTCACACTTATGACCTTTGCAGCATCCCCAAGGTCACGTGATTTACATTTGGATGCTTGACAACTGACTCACATTTATGACGGTTGCAACCCCGGGGGGGGGAGATCATGCGTGATCCCCTTTTGCAACCTTCTGACAAGCGAAGTCAATGGGGAATCCAGATTCACTTCACAACCATGCTACGGATTTAACAACTGCAGTGATTCGCTTAAGAAATGTGGCAAGAAAAGTCGTAAAATGGGACAAATTCACTTAGCAAATACTTCACTTAGCAACATAAACGTTGGGCCCGGCTGTGGTAGTAACTTGAGGACTACCTGTACATTTCTGTTGTGAATTAGTTCATCACTATTTAAAAAGGAAAACGGGGACCATCAAGCATCTTTGACCTTCAGTCACTGCAGAGACACTATTTTGATCTCCCTTGGACAACAGCCTGTAACTCTTTTGATTCCACCTATTCATCTTACTTGTCTTCCTCCCTTTCCTTGCCAGATATACTGTATATACTCGAGTATAAGCCTAGTTTTTCAGCCCACTTTTTGGGCTGAAAAAAAGCCGCCTCGGCTTATACTCGAGTCAGTGAAAAATTTGCCCGAAATGGAGGAGAAAAAGGGGCGGGGCCTTGCCGCTGGGTGACACTCGTGAATGGCCCAGTGCCCCTGTGAGTTTCCCCTCCCTCTGTGTCAGTTTGCCGCGCAGCGCGCACCGCACCATCCCCCCTCCTCACGTTCTAATGTAATGCAGGGCTGTCTTACGATTCCCCTTCCTCCCCCTCCTGCCGCTCTGCAACGATGTCCCACCTCCTCCTTGTTATGGCAAGCAGCCACATAGCGATGTCCCACCTCCTCTGGTACAGTGATCCAATGATAGGAATCACTGTGCCATGTGTCATAGGAGGCGGGACATCGCTCCCGCGGCTGCACGGGACATCATCATCACAGCGGGACATCAGCATCATGAGGTGAGTGAAGTATTTCATTGAATACACCGCTAGTTTACTGTTTTTCTTTGAAATAAATATTCAAAAACATTATTGGTATCTATTTTTATTTTTGAAATTTACCGGTAGCTGCTGCATTTCCCACCCTAGGCTTATACTCGAGTCAATAACTTTTCCAGTTTTTTGTGGTAAAATTAGGTGCCTCGGCTTATATTCGGGTCGGCCTATACTCGAGTATATACGGTAATCCTTTTTAGTCTTGTATCCATTTTCATGATAGACTCTTAAGTTTGTACGTTTCATCAGTTCAAGAGCCCATCAATCCATACTACTTTCAGTAATCAGATCTGCATTCATTTGAGGGTATCTCTGCATCTCTTCATTTTCCTTGGTACTCGGCTTTACAATACCACTGAAAAGGCTCTCAGTGAAATTGTTATCTTTTTCTCATTGAAGTGCCCTTATTCATGACTTGGCTCATTCTGTTTTTCCTCTCAAGTCGAGAATTAATCTCCTTCTAATTTCTCCAGCACCGTCACTTATCTGTTGTTCTCCTGTCTTCACCAAAGCATTAAAAAGAAAAGTTTTTTTTAAATGATTTAAAACGTTGGAAATAAGGGGAAGCTTTCCAATCTCATATCACAAAAGCTTTGGCCTCATTCTTCCGGTGATACCATCACTTCTCAGGAAATGGCCCTGGGGTGCTCAGAGGCTTTATTTTGGGGGGAAATTGTCAGTCAGGAAGAATTTGGATCACACAATAAGTTCCAAATAAGATGGTTTATTGCTTGTGCCTATACAAAACCACGTAGTGAATTAAGAGTCGGCACTAAATTGGTGATAGATGAGAGTCAATAGAATTGGCTGGTTGAGGGGTTGGACTTAGACATTTGTAGAAACGTAAGGATTCTAGACTGATTACTTGCTTGACTCCATCCCCAGGCTCTGGCTGTTCTTCTACGTCTTTTGCATTATAATATCGGAGGTCCACTTTGCCAAAATTTTCCTACTCTGACAATGGCTCTATAGAGAAATATCTAAATGAATTCTCGATCAATATGGATCCTCATTGAGAATTATGAGAGGTACAGTCAAAATTTTTACACAGTCAGTAAAAATATGTTTCCCAAAGATTCCAGCCATGCCCACACTTGCCAAAAGCAAGGAATTTTCTACACAATACAAAAACCATGCTGAATTTCCCAAACCTTTTCAGCCAAGTGAGATCAGCATCTCAAGAGGCATGTTGTCTTTTCCTGTACACAAAGCCTTCAGTCCCTTATAGACTTAAAACGGAAGAGGTAATTCCTCTCTGACTACTTTGAAATGAAGGCAGAGTTCCAGAATCTTTTTTCCCAAAAAAACCCAATAATTTTAGGATCCAGGAAAAGTCACTTTCTACCTGATTCTGTGAATTAATTCATTATTTGCATCTTTCAGCAAAGGCTACCACCCTTTTATCAGAGAATAGTTTGGGCAGGCCACAATTATTATAGCATCTGGAAGAGGAGTGATGTTCATTTACCTTCCCAAACGCTAATGTGAGTGTGTGAGCGCGCTCACTTCGCTTGAACGCGTCCCATCCGCATATGCGCTTAGCCTTCCGCACATGCACTTTGGCTAAAAAAAGAGCCTAAATGGGATGCCATAGAGTTGGGGCGAGTGGGCAGAGTCACTTGCAATTTCTGCTACCAGTTCGGGCGAACCGGTCCAAACTGGCTGAATACCACCCCTGATCTGGAACCATAGAGTTCATATTTGTTCATCACATTTCATTTAACAGTCCGAAATCTTTTACCTTCTCAACACGCTTCCCCAGTTTATCTTTCACCCTTTAAAGACAATACACCATTAACATCAACAGAACCTCCCAAAGTGTTGAAGTTTGAAGTTTTATTTTATTTATATGCCACCCTATTCCCTAAAAGGGACTCAGGACGGCGAACAACTCCAACGGGAAGGGGAACATGCAAATACAAAATAGACATTTAAAATAACCAACAACCACACCTGTCGAGAGGGGAAGGGAGCTCATCAACCCCTGGCCTGCCGGCACAGCCAGGTCTTAACGGCTTTTCGGAAAGCCAGGAGAGAGGTGAGGGTCCGAATCTCCGCAGGGAGTTCATTCCAAAGGGCCGGAGCTGCGACAGAGAAGGCCCTACCCCAGGTCGTAGCCAGATGGCATTGCCTAGTGGATGGAACCCGGAGGAGGCCGACTCTGTGCGATCTAATGGGTCTTTGGGAGGTAATTGGCAGCAGGCGGTCTCTCAAGTACCCAGGTCCAATACCATGAAGGGCTTTATAAGTAATAACTAGCACCTTGAAGCACATCCGGAGACCGATTGGAAGCCAGTGCAGCTCGCGGAGGATAGGTGTAACGTGGGTGTATCGAGGTACACCCACAATCGCTCGCGCGGCTGCATTCTGGACAAGTTGAAGTCTCCGAATGCTCTTCAAGGGCTGCCCCATTATGTTAGGTAAACTCCCCGTTGGGAGAGCGAGTACGTTCAGTGAAGCGTTGTGAGAGTTGTGTTGGAGAACACACAAACCAGCATACAGAGGCACTGCAGTTTAAATAGGCTTTTACTTTCGTGGAAATAGAGGTATCAAAGTCCATCAAATAGTCCAAGACATACACAGTTAAGACAGTCAGTCATCAATGTCTTTCAGTTAAGGGATAATCCAAATAACATAGTCCAGTATCATATAATCAGTTAAGTACACAAAGTTTGCTAACAGCTGCAAAATTTACAATAGCTCAAGGCACTTCCAGATCAGCCCAGCATCTAACAAACAGAGAGCTAACAGGCATTCTGGCTCCCTCTTATGGCCGATTGAGGAATACAGCACCCAATCACATTTTACAGTATGATTTAAAGAAACAGTTACAACATTGTTACATGATTTATATATTGCCAACCCAACCGTTAGATTATATTCCTAACAATTTATAAGTCAAAATTAAGTCTTTTGAGCAGGAAAGGAAATGCAAATATAATAAATTATACCACCCTTTTCAAGAAGTTTAAGAATAGTGTGGGAAATGGCAACAACATGAAAATTTTACCAACTCATATTAATGTAATTTCAAGTCACGTTTTGTATGCTTACAAAAAAACAAAAAAGAAAAGTATAGTGCTGAGTTATTTTACCCGGTGCATTTCTAGGCGTGGATGAAAACCCTTAAAAGCTGTTGCCAGAATCCTCAGGACTGGATTACTAGGAACAACACACACAATCACACAGGCACACACTAAGAGAAAGTTCAGCAAATTGCCAACAATCCATTATTTCTGTTTTTCCAGATTTCTGTCTGAAAATCCCCACTTCTTCCCTCTCCAGAAGGAGCCCATCTACTAAATACCACAGTTGGAATAAATTTCCTTCTAGGTTCACTTCCAAGTGAGGAAAAGGACACTGGAAACATGGAGGCTGTTTGGAAGGATGGTTTTAATGGTAGACAGGATCACACGCCTTGAAGATGTTGGGTGAAGAAAAAAAGGGAAGAGATGCGGAGAGTCCCTGAGTTTTATACCCTCTCTGGGCTTTTGATTTTGAGTTTGTATTCTGATTGGTTGTCAGACTCCCATGGGGCCATGCAGGGGCAACTCTGTAGGCTGTCCTGAGTCCCAGGCTTGGTTCAGCCTTGCTGGGCGATGATGTAATGAGCTTTGGCAACTCCTACTATGGCTGTGCCTGAAGGAGGTAGATCTTTGTTATGTAGAATAGACTGACCCAGGCCTTAATGGCCCATTGACAGGGCGGGTAAGTTTCTGCCTCCCTTTTTTTTTTTTCATTTTTTTTTTTCATTTTATTAAGCATTTATAGGCCGCCCTTTTCCCTGAGGGGACTCAGGGCGGCTTACAATAAAAAGGGAGGGAAGTGCAGGACAGAACACAAAAAGAAAATGTGAATAAAAATAATTAGCAATAAAAAAACCCAACATTCATTCAACATTTCCCCTTTTAGGGGAAATATTCTGCCCTTTTAATATTTCTAATATTTCATTTCTCTAGGAGAGGGGTGGGTGCTAACCTACACCATTGCAAGAAAGATGCTCGGATCCATCTCAGAAGCAATAAAAACCTGTTTTCTTTGGAAAAAGAAAATATACAATCTTTGTACCCAAGACCAAGTTAATGATGCAAGAGATTGCACCTTCCTAGGATTCTGCCTCTATGGCATCTAAGCCTCTGAAAATTCAAAACATTCCCTCTAGTTCTATAGCCCGAGAGGAAGATTGTCTGATTGGTTCAGCAGTGGGATCCACTGACTTTCCTTACCTGTTTCACAAATGTGAGCGCGCTTTGCTCACATGAGCCACCTTTTGGCGGCGGGGCGGAGCTTCCCGCAACCACTGCTGCCAGTTCACCTGAACTGCTGAGAACCAGCTGAATACCACCTCTGGATTGGTTCACCCAACACCCTTTATCACAATGTTTCTCAACCTTGGCAGCTTGAAGATATAAGGACTTCAACACCCAGAACAGTGGTGGGATATGACTGGTACGCCCTGGTACAGGCGTACCGGTGCCTGCTGGGAACAACAGGTACAGTTCTGGTATGGTGCTCCATAGGGCCCACCCGCCCGCTCGCTATCCTTACCTGTATTTGAGCCGATCGGGGCTTCCGCGTATGCGCATGGAGCGTACGGAGCCTGCATGATGCTCTGCCGAGCGTCACGGAGCATTGTGGGCAGTTAGCACGCATATGCCTGTGGTGGATGCCTGGCCCCGTTGCACCGTAACAGTTGCACCGGGATCCGGAACCCACCACTGACCCAGAATGTAGGAGGAGATGATGCAGAGCCCAAGGATGGAGTCAGGAGAGGAATCAGCCTGGAGTCCTTACATTCCACTAAGCAATCCAAGTTCAGCCTTGAATTTAGTTAACTCTTATCTAGTGCCAATTTAGTGAGATTAATGTCAGGCCGGGACCACACGTTATATTCCCGTTAAGATGATTTACTGCTAATTCCTAAACACAAGAATATAGTCAACTTAATGTCAACACTAACTTGGTGCAAAATAAGAGTTAACAGATTCCAGGGGGAGGGTGTGGGGCTGGTCTTAAATTGCTGGTGTGAACCTAACCACTCCAGACTGATTCCTTCTCTTGACTCCACCTCCAATGTCTGCCTCTTTTTCTCCTACTCCAAATTTTCCAACCAGCATACTGGGAATTGAAGTCCAGATGTCTTCGAGCTGTCAAGGTTTTATCAAGGTTAAATGCAAACTTTAACAAGAGTCAGGAACAACTAGCACATATGTGCAAGGGAAACCTTTACCTTTAAAACGGCTACAAACACATTTTCCATATAGAATTGAGAAACTAGAAGCCTGACTTCCAAAACAGAGGTATTTAAATGGAATTAATTCAAATAGCAAAATAGGTCAAACATCTGTGATTAAAACTGGGTTCTGATCATTATCCAGAAAGCTCTCTTTAATCTTGTGGTTTTTTTTGGGGGGGGGGTATGAAAATTGGGAACGTAGCTGTTACTTGCTTATATTTTTCTTAAGTTTTATACAGAACCAAACTTAAGACACAAGAATTTTGAATAAATCTATAATAATGGACCACACAGCACTGCCACTCTATACATTTTAAAAAACTTTATTAGAAACTGTGGACAAAAAGGCATTTTTGTTATGACTCATTCAGTAATTTTTTAAAAAGATAAAATATCATGTCTTTTTTTTAAAAAAAAAATGCATTATTATCACAAAGCTGCTGTTCATTGTAATTTCATTTTGCAGCAAGAGATAATTGGGTCCAGCAAACCAATCATAGTACCAAAAGATCTTTTTCAAGAAAATCAATATTCTTGCAAGTTTCTAGTCTGAATAAATCTTGCAACATACATAAAGGAAATGAGACACCTTCATTTCGAAGCATTTGCAACTAGTAAATGGAGAGGTGAACGCCCACCGCTGAATCATATCACAAAGAAGATAGCCCTAATTGTATTAACACTGTATAAAAATCTGCCTTTCAATTTCTAAGTGTTTTTGCCTGTTGAAAAGGCTTGTTTCTTTTCATCATAGGAAAGCTGTCATTCATTCATCTTATTTATTTATTTTTTATGCCACCCAACTCCCCTACGGGGTGACTCTTATTCATGGGAGCAAAAATATCAGGAGGAATCCGGTATCAACATTGCTGATTAACAAATCTTATTAAAAGATGTAGGATTGCGTCACTTTTTGTTTCGTTACTCATGCAGTATGGTTGGGAATTTCTTTTGAAGTTCTCAGGTATGTTTTGAGCCGGCTTTGTAAGTGAGCGAGAATGCAACTCTTGTTGAAAGTGTTTCTTATAATATGGCTTCCTATCATCCTGGCTGCTCACCCTTCTCAAATCTGGGGGGAAAAAATCTCACAGGACTTCTGATATCCTTCCTTGGGGATAAATGGAAGTGTGGCACCAGCAGTGGGAATGAAATGATGTAGACCATTTCTTCACCATAGATCCCCTTTAAAAAACTTTTGTGGCCATGGACCACTAAGACTTAATTCAAGATTTAAATCATAACATTTCTTCCCTCTGTGACATCGCTGCCCCCTCCCCCAGGAATTCATGGACCACAGGTTGAAAGCCACTGATGTCGGACATTGCCAGGCTGAGCCCAAGGGCAGGGTCAATTTCATCATCAGTCAAGAGTCCCCTTGCACTCACAAAAGGTTTAAATCCAGCCCACCCGGAATTCCTTCTCCTCTTATCTCCCGCTAATTTCCCTCGGCTGTTGATAGTTCAGATTCTTCTAGACAGCTTAAGCTTGCAATCAATCTTTATGCCTATTTGAACTGTCTGGCTCTCTTAATCTTCCCGGCGCTTGACAAATAATTCTCCATGACAGAAGGTGTGTGGATGCAAACAAACACAGCACCACTGTCAACACTGAACAAATGCCTGGATTATATACTTCTCCACCTAGGAAGAATTTGAGAAGTCCCTTCATCTTTGAAAGCACATTTTCTTTCCAGAAATTCCTACTAGATTGCAATACCTTTCAGAGACGACTAGCAAGAACATTTCTGCAAAAGTGATGGGCAATCTTAAAAGGATAAGCCCAATAATTGCTATCGTGGTGCATTATTCTTAGATGCAGTTATCTGTAATTTTAGTAATTTTACTAATAAAGTGCTTTTTTTAAAAAACAAAACATCTCTGAGTCAAGCTTGTCTCCTGGTAACATCCTAGATTTGTTTATATTATTTTCTCACAAGACGAAAGTGGTTTGCCATTTCCTTTCTCCAGGACGCTTCCCCCACTCCAAATTCACATCTAGCCAACAACCCTAGGGGTCTCCTATTCAAGTATTAACCTGGCCTGACTCTGCTTAGCTCCCAAGCCCAGACAAGCTGAATCATGTGTCACGATATGCTAAGATGAAACTCTTCAGTTAACCACATATTTTAATGAGTTGACACTGGCAAACTATTGGCCTCCAGGTATAAAGGATTAAAACAACTTAAATTATCTCCATACTAAACTTAAAACTTTGACCACATTTAATCCACGCTAAATTAAAGAGGATGGATCTAAATCCCTAAACCAGTGTTTCTCAACCTTGGCAACTTGAAGATGTCCGGACTTCAACTCCCAGAATTCCCCAGCCAGCATTTGCTGGCTGGGGAATTCTGGGAGTTGAAGTCCGGACATCTTCAAGTTGCCAAGGTTGAGAAACACTGTCCTAAACACTGGCAGATTAAACATGTCTCTGTATCTAAACAGATAGTTATAGTTGTAATTTTGGACAACCTGATCTAGGAAAAGCAATGAATATAGGAAGGTTCATTTTTTGATTCATAGAGCCACAAAATTACACTTTTGTCTCCAGGAATATTTATCTGGGAATAAGAACAATCCAGGATCCAAGCACAAGGACATTCCGGTAAGCCTCAAGATAACAGAATAACAAAGTGGGAAGGGACTTTGTAGGTCTTCTAGTCCAGCCCCATGCTCTAACAGGAGACCCTATACCATTCCCAACTCTTCTTGAAAATCTCCAGTGATGGAGCACCTCCAACTTCTGAAGCCAAGGCATTCCACTGGTTAATTGTTCTCACTGTTAAGAAATTTCTCCTTAGTTCTAGGTTGCTCCCCGTCCTTGGTTAGTATCCATCCATTGTTTCTTGCCTTGCTTTGGAAAATAAGTTGACCCCCCCTCCCTCTTCTTTGTGGTAGCCCCTGAGATACGCAGAAGGCCTATTGTGGACTGCCGCTTCATCACAGCATTTGGAGCTAAAACAGCACTTCATGCTTGAGTCTATTTAGTGATGCTTTTTTTCCCCTTCAAAATTGCCGCTAAAGACAGTCGGAAGTCATTTTAGAGCAAAATTAGTGCCGTTTGAAAAATGAGCTGCTACCCCAGACTCTTCTGTGGAACAGAAAAAAATTCTGATAAAATGGTTAATATGGGGCTTTCATTTTCAAGACCAATGCATGCTTTCAAATGTGCCATGCTCTTGTCAAAGGTTTCGTCCCTGAGATTTCATTAGCATGTTAGCTGGGGACAAGAAAATAATTGAAGGTACAAATTCTATAATAAGCAGGAATGCTGATCTCAAGAGAGCGAGAACTAAGGCTGCTTGCAGAAGTGGCAGACCCCCAAATATGGAGGAACATCTAATGCCATCAAATGTCACGACACAGCCATTTGACACTCTTACAACTATCATACTGGCTACACCAGGGGTGGGTTTCTCGCCCCGTTCCAACCGGTTCGGTTGGAACGGGGCCGGCGGCGTCCTTGTGCACGCGCGCGGTGCACACATGCGTACTAGCGTCTGTGCGATGCTCCAGCTGCTCCTGGAGGATCGCGCAGGCGCTGTATGCGTCCTGTGCATGCGTGGAAGTGCAGAACTCGTCAAAACCGGGTAAGAAGCGCGGGCGGGCGGCTGGGCCCTTCGCCGTTCCCGGAAGTTACTTACTTCCGGGTTCGCCGACCAACCGGTTCGCAGGGACCGCCGCGAACCGGTTGAAACCCACCCCTGGGCTACACAATACAGTTAGGTATAGGTAGGCCTCGGCTTACGACCATAATGGAGCCCGAAACCTCTATTGCTAAGTGAGAAATGGTTATGTGAGTATTGTCCCATTTTACGACCCTTCTTGCCACAGTGGTTAAGTGAATCGCTGCAGTTAACAACATAGTTGTTAAATGAATCTAGCTTCCTCGTTGACTTTATCAGGTGGGTTGCAAAAGGGATCACATGACTCTAGGATGCTGCAATATGAGTCAGTTGCCAAACATCTGAATTTTGATCGCATGACCACAGGGATGTTGCAAGTGTTGTAAGCATAAAAAGGGGTCACCGGTCACATTTTCTAGTGCCGTTGTAACTTCAAGCGGTCACTAAATGAAGCGTTTTAAATCAAGGACTATCTGTACAGCTATCATTCCTACAAGCAAAAGACTTCTGCATCCAGAATTAATCCACAGCTTTTTTTAAAAAAACCAGAGAACACTATATTGCCAAAAGTATTTGCTCACTCATTCAAATAATCAATAAGCACTGTCCGGATATAGTTAATTTTTCTACCAGGTTTGAATTCCCAGGACAAGGGTTTCAGACTGTACCTAGACGAGCCTCAAATTGCACGGCTAAAATTCAGAGACAAAATTTCCAAAATCCTGTTGCATGATTCCAAAATACACTCTATTGCCAAAAGTATTCGCTCACCCATCCAAATAATCAGAATCAGGAGTTCCAATCACTTCCATAAAATCAAGTACCTAGGCATGCAGACTGTTTTGACAAACATTGGTGAAAGGATGGGTCACTCTCAGGAGCTCAGTGAATTCCAGCGTGGAACTGTGATAGGATGCCACCTGTGCAACAAATCCTGTCGTGACATTTCCTCGCTCCTAAATATTACACAGTCAACTGTCAGCTGTATTATAAGAACGTGGAAGTGTTTGGGAACGACAGCAACTAAGCCACAAAGTGGTAGGCCACGTAAACTCGTCCAACATAAACACACTCCTGAACCTTGTGGACAGCCTTCCCAGAAGAGTTGAAGCTGTTATAGCTGCAAAGGGTGGACCTACGTCATATTGAACCCTATGGATTAAGAATGGGATGTCACTTACGGTAAGTTCATATGTGAGTAAAGGCAGGTGAGTGAATACTTTTGGCAATATAGTGTATGATTAGGAGGAGAGTTCACGTCTGACCACACAGCAATTAGGAGGAAATGAAATGCCCCCCAAAAGAGAAAGCCATTTGTTATTTAAGAATCTTGTCCATAACTACTCATACATGTCCATTTCCTTCTCATATTCTCATTCCTCTTTCCCTAAGAAGATTTACGTTTTAAAAGAAACTAAAACTGTAGGTGAATAAACTGAAAGCTCAAAGCCAGCCTTTGTTACATATATCTTTGTACACATCACAGGCCTCTGCCTTTCGGCGTTAAAACATGTCTTCATAGTTCCTTCTACTTCTTATTAGTAT
This sequence comes from Thamnophis sirtalis, assembly GCF_051295495.1. Lineage (NCBI taxonomy): Eukaryota > Metazoa > Chordata > Lepidosauria > Squamata > Natricidae > Thamnophis > Thamnophis sirtalis. The sequence goes on along the minus strand of NW_028261393.1, from coordinate 16,396,157 downwards.
CCCCAAGTCTATTTCTCTAGGTTTTCTTTCTTTCTTTCTTTTTTTGCCTGAATATGTATCTGGACTGATGGACTTTTCTATATTGTGATTCATGCTGCACGAACCAGAAAAAATGTCACTTCAATTCCTCTCATTCATAGGATCTGAAGAAAATGGGGATTAAGTACCATGTTCTTAAAACACACCTTTCATCAGTCCAATTTTCTAACCAGCCAATTTAACAACGTTCCTGTTTGTTCAGGGAGAATGAAGGAACTCTGGTTGTTGCCATGGCTAAAAAAAAATCATGTTTATTGAGTTTATTGAGCAAATTCAGCCTCTTACTGTTTTAAAACAGCAAGCATTCACTGGGTGTCACAATGTTTTTCTCTCTGTCTGACTCTCTCTCTCTCTCTTTTTAATTTGCAAATTTCAAATGAACGTACAGACTGGTGGATCTTGCAAAAGACCTGTCGTTAAAAGGTTTGCACAATAGTGAATGAAAAAAAAACTATATATAGTTTAAAAAGTCTGACTCTTTAAAACTGGTCAAACCAGACTGGGAATATTCAAGCGACAAAGAGATTTAACCTCTTAAGGAGCAAGACATTAGAAATTGTTCATGGCCACCTAGGCATTCTGCACGATGATAGATATTCCGGGACATTTGGTTAACATCTAAAGCTTTGAGACAGTAACATTTGAAGGGACATATGTACATCTTTTTTCATTAGAGTCCTCGACATATAACAGTTCATTTAGTGACCATTCCAAGTTACAACACCCCTAAAAAAAGTGATTTATGACCATTTTTCACACGACCGTGCAGCATCCACATAGTGACATGATCAACTGACTCGCATTTATGACAGTTGCAGTGTCCGGGGTCATGTGACCACTTTTCATGACCTTCTGACAAGCAGTCACTGGGGAAGTCATTTAACAACTGGGTTACTAACTTAACCTGCAATGATTCACTTAACAACTGTGGTAAGCAAGGTCATAAAATGGAGCAAAACTCAGTTAACAAGTCTCATTTAGCAACAGAAATTTGGGGCTCCATTGTATCTGGGGACTACCTGTATTAACATACTTATTTTAAAGAACAAGACTTTTTTTTTTTTTAAAGGTTGAAGTCTTACTTTAGCGATGGCAAAGGAGAGGTAAATTTGGATTACCATAGTTGGATTTCCTCGGTTGGATTTTTTTCCACTTAGCCAAAACTGTGGTGCCCTCTCTTTGAGCTCAGCGAGAGGTAGAGAAAACTTCAAGTTATATTTGGCATTTTAGGAAAAAGGCTGAATTCAAATGAAGTGAGTTGCATTTTACTCCCAGTGGCTTCAGAGAGAATTTGTCAGGACTCAATCCATCAACCCATAAAGTTCATGGAAATCTACAGTTTATTTAATCTAGTTCTGATCATTATTTTTCTAACAACGATGATGAAGCTTGGGGTAGCAGTACATTTTTCCCCCTAAATCAGCAAGCCCATTGAAATGTTTCCAAATTTCTACCGATTGAAAATTGAGATTTTTATCGGCTGTTCGCATCAGAAGCAGTGATGGGATTCAAAACTCTTTACTACCGGTTCTGTGGGCGTGAATTTGTGGGTGTGGTGTGGCTTTGTGGGTGTGGCAGGGGAAGGATACTGCAAAAACCCCATTCCCTCCCCACTCCTGGGGGAAGGATACTGCAAAATCCACATTTGCATCCCACCCCACTAACCTGCTTTCCAGCTCCGTTCTCCTGTGCAGAGCAACAAAAGAAGATCAGCTGGGAGGCTGGGGGCGGGGGGAGGAGGCAGCCTATTTGCCTGTTCTCCAAACTACTCAAAATTTCCACTACCGGTTCTCCAGAACCTGTCAGAACTGGCTGAATACCACCTCTGGTCAGGAGCCCTTTCAAACTGTAGACATATAATGTTCAACACTGAGCAGATAAAATGATAGCTGAAGACTACAAGCAAGCTTGACGGTGCTGCCTCAATTTTTTTTGCAGATTTCTTAAGTGGACCCTAACCCCTTTCAGACACTAAGTTCTTGCCTGCAGTATTTTTAAAACAACTTTGCACAGAGGGGATTTTTACCCAACAAGGTGAGGTTCTCTTTTTAATGAAGTTGTTTAGAGAAAAGTCCTAGAAGGGAGACAGATTCTGAGGAAACAAAATGGCGATCCTTGGGTGAGTGACGATCCATTCAGCTTGAGTTAATAATAACCAGACCGAGACAAAATCCAGAATCTTCTATCGCAGAGAGTCGTATATTCTTGTTTCCCCATGAACAAAACACGAAGGTGACTCATACCATTGGAGCAAGGATTAACAGCAGCCCTGCCCAACCCCCCCCCCCCAAGGCTTCCCAAACAATCTTCAGCATTGATTCCTTGCAATTTCCAACCCCCCACCCCCACCCCTGGAAAACTACTTTCTAAATGCTTCTGCTCCCTCTTGGTTGTTGACATGGAAACTGAGACTGGTATTAAATCAAGTGGTTGCACTGAAGAAATTGGATCCATTCCTCCATGGCTCAAAATGGGCACAGGACGATCTGAATGAGACCCAGTGGCAAAATAGAGGTGATTTCGTGGTAGAGCCTCTACGTTATACGACGAAGGTGACATACTTCCCTCCACAATTGAAGGGACAAAAAGAGGTCCATCGAGTTACATTGACATATAGGTCCTTTGTCCATGGTCCCTCTCCCTTTCTGTTTACAAAAAGAAAAAAGAGTCTCAAAAGCCAGATTCCACCATCTCTTCCTAGCAACATTATCATGGAACTGAATAAGGAAATGACATCCCATGAAGACCATGGAGCTCTATGGAGATCCAGCAAAGCCCCCTCCACACTTTGTCCGTCTCCAGAGCAGATCATGCTGTCTCATCTGTTTAGAGAAGACCAAACTGGGTCCACTCAGTCTTGCAACGGCTGGACGAAGTTGGAAGGAAAGACACCTGTCCTTGTGCCATCACCTGCAATGAATCCAACCTGGAAGGAAAACATCCCATGAGAACGAGAAACTACAAATAAAGAGTAGCAGCACATTAGGCTCTGATCCCAGTTTCTTCCCATAGGGAAAGAAATGACAAGAACTGGATGTGAAGCAACCCTGTTTCATTAGATCTGCAGCTATGTAAGAGGTCTTCTACTGCACTGCCTTAAAATGGCTTCTACTGTACAGCACTGTGGAATCGCCATGGTAACGGATTCACAGTACTCCACAAGGGGGTTCCCTCTGGTAATGGAGAAAATCCAACAGAAATTGTTCATGGAAGGAGGATTGGGATAAATAAATACCCAGGTAAAGCCAAGTTATCAGCTAGTTTATTAAATTAGGGATGAGCCTCTGTGCGCCACTTCTAAATGTTCTCTGGCTGCTCTGGACTCAAAAATCATTTCATCCCCTTTTGACGAGCCAAAAGCTTCTCTCCATGAAGGTCATTTTCCTTGCTCTTTTCTGCATGTTGAAATTTTAGCTCTCGTTTCTCCCAAAGTGGCTCTTGAAAGTTACTGATCTAAAGATAAAATGAAATGCTGAGATATTAAGTCAAGGGCTGCGTGTAAGCAGAAGATAGATTTTAGAGGAGAAGATGAACAAAAATCACAATCTAGACAAAAACGCAAGTGTCCTTTTCAGGAATGCTTCCCAAGGTATTTCTCTAAAGGACAACCTTCTCCTTCTCCACTGAAGCTCAGAGGAAAATTATATTTCTACTCTAATCCGGTGAGGAAAAGCAGCAGTACTGACCCAATTTTGCTCATCCTCTTCCCGTGTTACTACGATGACTTCGCCCTTGGAGAAAGTCAACTCGCGGGCCTTGTCCCCTTTGCAGTCAGCCAAAGCCTTGACTCGATTTAACCGTCCTTTGGCCTGTGAAGGGCAGAAGAGTAATTATCAGTTTTATGATAAAATCCCTTGCTTCCTCCAGATGGCTTTTATGGCTGAAGAGGCAGAGAGGTGACAGCGGTGCTGGGTGCAAACGAATTTGTATGAAAGCAGCATAGGGTGTTCTCTGCACTAAGGAACATTCAACAAATCTCTCTAAGTTGCTTTGACCATAGGCAGGGGTGGGATTCAGCCAGTTTGTAACGGTTATTAATTTTATATCTGGTTCGCCGAACTGGTCATTGCACGGACTGGCTCGGCCTGCCCACTCTGCCCCTCCCAGGAATTTCCATGGGGCCCGTTTTAGATGCCAGTTAAGTGCAGGGCCAATGCAGAGGCTCTGGGAGGGTGAAAAATGGGCCCCCCAGAAATCCAGAAACTGTTCCCGACTCTAGGGGGCGGTGCTCATCTCTGTTTTAAAGCCGAAGAGCCAGCATTATCCGAAGACGTCTCCATGGTCATATGGCTGGCATGACTAAATGCCAAAGGAACGCTGTTACCTTCCCACCAAAGGTGGTTCCTATTTTTCTACTTGCATTTTTATGTGCTTTCAAACTGCTAGGTTGGCAGAAGCTGGGACAAGTAACGGGAGCTCATTCCGTTACGCACCACTAGGGATTCGGACTGCTGAACCTTCTGATCGACAAGCTCAGCATATCTTAACCACTGAGCCACCGCGTCCCTCTAGCTTAGCTATAGATATACTCCTATATATTTATATGCAGAGACATAAATGAACAACAACAAATTTAACTGGCGGCGTCATTGCTTTAAAAATGGAAAATTGACACATCCACATATGTGTGATAATTGACAGGGCAGCCTTTCAGATCCTGGAACCGTAACACAAATGGGCATTCAGAAGCAATTGCTGTTGCTTGCCAACACAGTATTACTCTGTGCCTGCTACGGTCTAGAAAACACATGGCAGATCCATCACTGCTGCCTCTTGGCATGGGTTCTTATTTTGAAACTTGGAGGAAAATGCCAACCTCGTCCCCTCCCCCTGGCTTTCTGAGATTGCTGCCATCAGCTCTAAGGTTGAAATGGATACTCATTCTATAACTGAGCCCAGATTGCTGCCCAGGGATACCATGTTAATGCTGGGTAGAAAGGAGACCCCCAACTCCAGATGGCTCAAACTGTTAAAAAAAAAAAAAACCACAACCTCTTGCGGGCTCTCCATAACTCACTGGTGCAAATCTTCTTGGCGTTGGCACAGGCAGAGGTGTCGGCCCTGGCATCGCAGTTTTGCATAAAGACACTTCATCCGGGCAACAAGGGCTCTGCGGGGAGAGAGGGCTGCTGGAATATTTACCCATCGAGCTGCTACTACTGATCCGTCGATAGGACCTGGTGCTCTCTGAGCTGTAGGAGAAAAGAAGGTGTCTCAGAAATCATTTTTGGTGGTGGAGAGTGTCTTCTTGTGGGACTATCGAAAAGAGATACCAATTTGGCCTGGGAAATAAGACTTCCGGAACTTATTGTTGTGGCCTGCCGGCAGAGCCGGCACCAGAGTCGGGCAGTGAGGAGGTTGGGGAAGAGCATGGCCACTCCTGGAGGCTGGGGAAGGTTTGGAGAAGAGGCTCTGTCTCTCTTTCTTCCTTTGCAACCCATTCCCATCATAAACCATTACAGAAGTCCCTAAACCAGTGTTTCTCAACCTTGGAGCTGTGCAGGCTGGGGGATTCTGGGAGTTGAAGTCCACAGGACTTCAAGTCTCCAAGGTTGAGAAACATTGCCCTAAACATTAAGAGCTGGTATCTGGTTAGTTAGTTTGTTTGTTTATTCTCGTGTTCCTTTTCTTTCCTCATTCACCCTTCTTTTTATGCTTGGTCAGAGATTTGATGAAAAGCATGTTTTGTTTCTCCTTGTTGATTTATCAGCAGCATGTATAACCTGTTTTCCCGAAAATAAGACCTCCCCGGATAATAAGCCCAATCGGGCTTTTGAGCGCATGCACTAAAATAAGCCCTCCCCACAAAAGTAAGCTCTCCTCCAAAATATTTAACTGCATGCGCAGCCTGCCATTTCCTGGGGGAGAGGAGCATGCCCCACACACCCCACATATACCTGCCATCCATGCGGAATGGCCTTGCGGAGGCCACTCCCGCAAACCCTAGCTACCACAGCCCTTCTCTTAGTGGCGGCCACAAAAAGAGGTTCCACCACAAATGCGTGCACAACAAAAGCGCGCCTGACTAAACCGCGGTGTCTAAAGCCCGGTGACAAAACCGCGCGACGAATGAGTGACTAATTAGCCCTAAAGCGCGCCGACAAAAGCGCGCCGACAAAAGCGCGCTGTAACGTAACCCTAAACCTAACCCTAAACCTAACCCTAAACCTAACCCTAAACCTAACCCTAAACCTAACCCTAAACCTAACCCTAAACCTAACCCTAAACCTAACCCTAAACCTAACCCTAAACCTAACTGTAAATCTTACCTTAAATGAAATCGCGTTTCTGTCAGCGCGCTGTTGTCGGCACGCTTTTGAAATCGCGATTTTAGCGCCGCGGTGTTGTCGGCGCGCTTATGACGTTCGCGCTTTTGACGGGTCATGCAAAAGGAACGGCAGGCCCAGCAATGTTGGGGCTGGCAAGAGTGTGCCAGAAAGAGAGACCAAACTTCCGGCCCGCTCTGGATCAGCTGATGCGTGGGCCACAGGACAAGGTTAAGGGGCCTCCTCCACCTCAAATATAATAAGACCTCCCCGAAAATAAGGTCAAGCGGTAATTTTGGGATGGTCAAAAGAAAATAAAACCCTGTCTTATTTTCGGGAAAACACAGTAGAAGAGAATAGAGCCCACTTTGGTACAGATGTTAAAATAATGCACAGGTAATCCTTGACTTACAACAGTTCATTTAGTGACTGTTCGAAGTTACAACGGCAATGAAAAAAGTGACTTATGACCGTTTTTCAGACTTACGACCTTTGCCACATTCCCATGGTCATGCAATCAAAATTCAGACACTTGGCAACTGATTCATATTTATGATGGTTGCAGTGTCCCATGTGATCCCCTTTTGCGAGCTTCTGACAAGTAAAATCAACGGGGAAGCAAGATTCGCTTAACAACTGTGTTACTAATTTAATGCCTGCAGTGATTCACTTAACAATGATGGCAAGAAAAATTGCAAAATGGGGCAAAACCCACTTAAACAACAGAAACTTTGGGCTCAATTGTGGTCATAAGTCGAGGACTACCTGCATGCGTATCAGCAGGGAGAATCGGGAGAATGCCTTCTCAAGTTACAATTTAGAATTAATATCTAGGCTCCTTTTTGGAAGTGAGAGACTATAGTTTTATAGATATGATGCTTTTATATGCTTGCACTTGAAGGTGGAAGCCTAAATAAATGTAATGATAGATACTATTAATAAGGAAGGAATATTTTAGAAATGACACCAGTATAGACTAATTTTGGACCTACTTATATATAACTTTTATAGTGGTGTTTGTCTACAACAGCCTCCCAAATTATTGTACAGTCACCAATTCCTTTGCCAACACTGTAACCATATTACAGTATGTTTATTTATTTGAGAAACTAAATACTGGTTATCTCGCTAGGGAAAACTATTACCATGTCAATAGCCATGGAAAATGGATTCAAACATCTGAGCAACATGTGAAACTCCACACACCTGGCCTGGATACTCTACCAGCTGGATTCAAGTGATATGTGATATGTAAGCAAATCAACCATGCTACGGAAGCTTAATGCGCCAGCCTCCTTCATGCACCAGGCTGGGGAAATGGCTGGGTCCCAAACACAGAGAACTAGAAATTATGGTTTGCTTAGGTAAAGCCAAAGAGCCAGCGCTATCCAAAGATGTCTCTGTGGTCACGTGGCCGGCATGATTAAACGGTGAAGGTGCATGGAGCGCTGTTACCTTCCCACCAGAGTGGTCCCTGTTTGTCTACTTGCATTTTTTACGTGCTTTCGAACTGCTGGGTGGGCAGAAGCTGGGACAAGTAACAGGAGCTCACTCTGTTACGCGGCGCTAGGGATTTGAACAGCTGAACTGCCGACCTTCTGATCGATAAGCTCAGCATCTTAGCCACTGAGCCACCGCGTCCCTTATGGTTTGCTTAATCATAGTATATTCAATAAACTCCAGTTGCCGGGCTCCTTACTTGCTAAGCCACTAATGATGGTTTACAAGCTGCAGCGGCTGGGTTCTTATGAGGCTAAACCATTAAACGGTTGAATGCTTTGTCTTAATCAGAGACAACAGAAGGAACCCAAGTCCTCCTATAGATTTTAGCTGAAAACTGTACAGGGAATGGAAACTGCTGATAATAGAAGCAATAGCAGTAGCACTTAGACTTATCTACCACTCCATAATGCTTTACAGCACTCTCTGAGAAGTTTACAATGTCAGTGTACTGCCCACAATAATCTGGCTCTTCATTTTACTGACCTCGGAAGGATGGAAGGCTGAGTCAACCTCCAGCTAGTCAGGATCGAACTCCTGGCTGTGGCCAGAGTTAGCCTCCAATCCTGCATTCTAACCACTGCGCCACCAGGGCTCAACCTACTAAGCTGCTCAACATACAAGGGATTGGTTTTTATTTTATGAATGTGATGCATATGGCCACCCTTCTCATGGACAGCATCTGGTCTGATAACTTCTGGTCTCACCTGAACCTGACTGGGGGTGTTTGTCCTGGTTCCGGAGAGGTCCCAGGGGAAGGCTGCAGAGCTATCATCTGAGTAGGCTCTGATCTTCGCCGTTGAGAGGCACCGCCGACATCGGAGCAGGTCTCCCAATAGGCTGTGGCTTTGACTTCCATAGAGTTACGGACGTTGGCTGGTTGCCAGAATGGGCCACCCTCCAACACACTGGGGATGCTGGAAAGGGATGAGTTCCAAACGTCAGGGCTGTCTGGCGAATGGGGTAGCGATTCAGAGGCATCTGGAAAGCAAGGGAAACAATCACTTATGGGAGCAGAACAGAGGTGGGATTCAGCCGGTTCTCTCCAGTTCAGGCGAACCGGTAATGGCGGCTGCAAGAGGCTCCACCCACCAGCCCCAAAGTAATGTGCGAGCATGCATACAGGTTTGCCAACATTTTTGCTTCACCTGGTTTTGATTTGCTGCTCCCTTTCGGAGGCTTCTTGAGTGGCAGTGGCGGTGGGGTCTTCTCAGTGGCTGAGTTTCGTTGACCAGGCTGCGAAGGGATCACGATGGTCTCGTAGGTCTTGTTGCTGATATCCATGCCAGAGCAGCCCCACCGATTTGGAGAGAAGAGAATGGGCTGGCCGGTGGTGGGAGATGGTGAAGACCCAAAAGACCGTTGCAGTGGGCTAATCTGTCAGACAAAGCAGCAGATGTCATCAGCACCTGGAATCAGGGGTGGGATTCAGCCAGTTCGCACCGGTTCAGGTGAACCGGGTGTTAATTTTGCATCCGATTTACCGAACAGGTTGTTGCAAGGACCAGATGGCCCCGCCCACCCCGCCCTGCCCCTGGAACATTATCAGACAGGACACAACAACAAATGGAGTTGTTATGCCAGCACCTTTTCATCCAGCTCATCTTCGCTGTCGTATGAGAACTCCTGAGACGTTTCCCAGTCGTAGTCCACATGGATCTGCATAGCCAACTTCCCAGCCTGGGCCTGCTCCAGCTATCACAAAAGGATAAAAAGGACATCCTTGGTCAGTTCACCATCTAAGAGGTTCTCCTATTCCTTCAAAGGTTGTGATGTCATTCTTCAGGTTGACACCCTGCCTGTCAGTCAGAGAGAAACCTCTGCCTTAGACAGCAGTCTGAGAAAAGCCCACTGTGAAGTTTCCAAAAGATGACCTAATTAATTTATGAGCCTCGAGACAAAGTTCAAAAGAAATCCAGTCATTTATTACGATCAATATTTTGGCATGTTCTTCTGCGGAGCCGAAACTGATTTCCGGTTAATTGTCTTTGCATTTTACCCGTCTCTCCCCTCCCTCAGTTTGCGTCATAAATCATATCCATGAATGAAATGTTAGCATGCTTGAACTTTGCACCCCACACACACCAGTTATCAGCTGCCTTCAGAGTCAGACATCAGTGAGGCAGACAAACAACTGGAGCCTGTTCCCAGTGTGCGCATGCACAGAGTTGCCAGATGAACGAAACAGCTAAAGAACAGGGGTCGACTTGGAGTAAGGCCACAGATGGACGATTAATGGCCCCTCCCAGAGGAAATAAAAGAGGAGCGAAAGGGGAGTGGAGCTTGCAGGAGACAATTAGTTCGCTTAATTGACTCGTGACTCTCTGAGACTCCTGGCCAAGTTTTGCAGATATCAGCCTGGCAGATCTCCAAGTCAGATAAGGTCTGTGACAATAAATCCTCCCTTGAAACACTTTGCTGGATGTGGATGAGCAGAATTCACAATAAATTAATAAAAGGGTTTTTGGGGGGCAAGGAGTCTGCTTCATGCTCTCAGAACACCTTCCTGCTATAGAAAAGTTGTCAATACAGCCTGGCTACTGGTCAAGAAGGATGGTCATCATGAAGTAACATTATCTGGAAAGCACAATTCTCCCACCTAAGGTCTAAGGCCCCCTTACCTCCACCTACCAAGTCTTTGCACTCAGCATTTTTGAATCTTCGTGCCATATCGAGAGGTGTTTCACCAGCTGCATTTACTGGAGGAGAATCAAAAGGAGACACCAATCTGAATCCACAGATTTTCAAACAATGAGCTACCCAAACAGCGAGGACAGGTGCACCATAATTTTGAATGATGTATAGATACTTGCACCTCATAGGGATAATCACATAAAGCTTATTACATCATCATCATCTTTTAATGACTCCATAATCCATTGCAGGGTGGAGTCTGGGCAACTGAATGGAGCTGAGTGTTTACTGGCCAGATGCCCTTCCTATCACCGATGCGGAGGTTGTTTTTTTTAGCAGATATATTCTCAGTGTGCCCAGAGAGAGAAATATCTGCCTCTACCCAGGATCGAACTCAAAGCCTCCTGATTGTGAGGCGATAGCTCCACCTGTGGGCTACTGCATCACTCATAAAGCTTATTATATATTTTAATAGAAGTATGGCACCACAAGGGTGGCTCAATAGCTAAGATGCTGAGCTTGTTGATCAGAAAGGTCGTCAGTTCGGTGGTTCGTATCCCTAGCGCCACATAACGTAGTTACTTGTCCCAACTTCTGCCAACCTAGCAGTTCAAAAGCACGTAAAAATACAAGTAGAAAAATAGGGACACCTTTGGTGGGAAGGTAACAGCGCTCCGTGCGCCTTTGGCATTTAGTCATGCCGGCCACATGACCACGGAGACGTCTTCGGACAGTGCTGGCTCTTCGGCTTTGAAACAGAGATGAGCACCGCCCCCTAGAGCCGGAAACGACTAGCACATATGTGCAGGAGGGAACTTTTACCTTTACTTTATGGTATCACATTCATCAAAGCCCAGTCACTCAACCTTCCTGCATTTGTCCACCACATTATTCAATTGATCCAAGGAAGCAATTCTCTTTTAAGAATCCCCAAAGCTTTTCTGAATCCAAGATGTTGCAAAAGATAATATTCTCAGCCAGCCTGGAAAATTCCATTGACCGAAACTGACCACACAGCTATATTTTATTTTTATTGCAGTACTGGCAGTGGGCTCCAGTATCCTATCATGCTGAGAACAGTAGGCAGGTTTAGGGCCATAAAACAAGCTTTGCACACCCAACGTTATCCCCCAAGAAAGCAAGAATAAACAAAAAGCTCAAGAGGAAAATGCATGAGGGTTGTTTCCAGCCATCTGCCACCCAAGCGGGCTGCTTCCTTCTGCCTTATGGTAGGATCGGCCACATACTCCCTTGCAGTAAGACTCTGAAGTTACCAATCTTTCTCCCTCCATATCCATCCAGGTGGGCATCCTACCTGTATTTGTAGAAGCTTTCCCTTTCAGTAACAACTTGATGCAATTGGGCTGATTATACTGGACTCCGTAATGTAAGGCTGTGTTCCCATCCGCAGTGGGTCGGTCCAGATTTCCCCTACGTACAGAGGGATAGCAAAGTGGCAAATTTCAGGTCTGATTGGGTTTTTTTCCATCAGTACATCATGGGAAACCTCAGTTCTTAAAAAGGACATAAGACACGTGCTTTCAATTTGCACCACCGCACAAGGGAGGCATTTGTACTTCCAAAGTGACCTGCAAACAACTTTACATATGTTCCCTGTTGTTCCAAATGATTTAATACAGCATGGACAACACTGGACATAACATCATCAGTTGATCTTTTACTCCTATATGCAAGTGGATGCTTGGGTGGTTATGGGGTGGGGAATTTTTGGTGGGTGGCAGAGGTGGGTTCCTACCAGTTCGCACCTATTCGGTAGAACCGGTTCGTCAAATCTACCGAACCGGTTAGAAGAGGTTCCACCAGTGGACCCGGAAAGCAGGCCACACCTACAGAAGAGGTTCCAAAAAATTTTGAAACCCACCACTGGTCCTTGGATATGATTATTCTACACAATCATGCTCATATTTATAAAACTCAGTGCCTCTGTGAAAGGTAAGGACGACTACTGCGTTTGTGGTGCAATCAGAACATTGCCTGTGTTGAAATTGTTTTAATGCAAACCAAAGATGCCTTTTAAAAAACAGATGTACATCATATTCTTATGCAGGCCAGTGCTGTGTGTGAGGTAATTTAAGGTGGTTCTGACAAGTGTCGTCGGCATCTTCATATCCGGTCACATGGGCGGCAAGCCACTCCCATCCAGTCACATGGACAGCAAGCCACTCCCACAAAGGAGGCCACACCCACAGAGTAGGTTCGAACAATTTTTGAAACCCACCACTGGTGGGTGGGTGAGGGGGGTGTTTTGGGATTGTCATGTGTGTTGGACCTGGTCTCTGGGTGTTATGTGAATTTCGTTGTGTGGATACACTGTATATATACGTACAATAACAATAAAGTAATTTCAATTTCAAACAGAAACGCAGCTTTGTTTGAACAGCTACCTTTTTTTCTCCCCGGTTCTGCCAGTGCAATCTTCCAATAAATATTACAATTTATACCTCTGAGGATTGCAAATAAATTTGCAGATGGGTTGGGAGGAGGGGCGAGAAGGGATTAAAAGGGGCAGGATCTATTGCAAACTGCATCAGGAGTCTAAATAAGTAGAGATGCTTGCTGCTTTGAAAGCATGTGGGCAAGACTAGTGCGTTTCATTCTTACTCTCCCTTCAGCACTAATCTAGCCACACCAGGAGCAGAAGAAGACTTCCAGAAGGGGCCTCAGAATCCAGTAATAAAGATCCTTCAAACTAAGGCTTACCCATTCTGAATAATGAAATCCACCAATGGAAGGGAGGTTTTGTTGGCATAGCGTACTGCCCAATGCAAGGCTGGTTCACCTTGTTCCTATTAGAAGAAGAAGAAGCAAACATTTTGCAGAACTTTTTACAATGGAAGTCAAATTAAAATAAAAATCTAAAAAAATGAACCACAAAGACATCTGAATTACATTACATCAAGTCGATAGCAATAGAAATGGCACTTAGACTTACTGTATTTTTCAGAGTATAAGACACACTTTCCCCCCCTCAAAGAGGGTGAAAATTTGGGTATGTTTTATACACTGAATGTAGTCCCACTCACCCGCTGGCCACCACCATTTGGTTTCTGCCTGCTAGCAATTTGCCTCCTTGCAGCAAACAGCAAACAGCCTATTTCAGTTTCAGCACAGCTTGATTAGCACAAGCAGCTGATTGTCAATTGGATTGGCCTATTGCTGCCTCTGTGGGCCCTGTTTTCAGCCTCTGTGCACCCCATTTTCCACACATTCCAATCCACGCCGCCTGGAATGTGCAGAAAACAGGATGGGCAGAGGCAGAAAACAGGGCGCACGGAGGCTGAAAATGGGGCGAACAGAGGCAGCAATAGGCAATGGCAATCCCTGCAGCCTGAAACAGCTAATCATCAGGAGGCTGAAAATCAGCTGCTTGTGCTAATCAGGCTGTGCTGAAATTGAAACTGAAACAGGCTGTTTGCTGCAAGAAGGCAAATTGCTGGGAGGCAGAGACAGATTTTTTTTTCTTTTCCTCCCCAAAAGGTAGGTGCATCTTATACTTCGGCGCGTCTTATACTTCAAAAAATACAGTATATACCACTCCATAGTGTTTTACAGCACTCTCTGGGCAGTTGACAATGTCAGCACATTGCTCCCAACAATCTGGGCCCTCATTTTACCAATTCTGGAAGGATGGAAGTCTTAGTCAATCTTGAGCCCATCAGGATCGAGCTTCAGTCTATGGGCAGAGTTAGACTGCAGTACCCCACTTTAACCACTGTGCCACCACCAGGACTCCTTAATATCCTAAGTTGATATTAAAGGAAGCCTCATAGGTGTCTGTCAGATGTGGGTTTCTGTTATGAGAGATTCAACCTATAACTGTCCATTCTTTTGTCAAGAATACCCATGCCACAGTGGCCGCAAGCCGAAACCACAAACAATACCAATCTCTCGGGGTGTGTGTTCTGTTAAGATACAGCCTGTTGTGCCTTAAAATGGCTTCTACTATACGGCCGTAAAATGGCTTCTACTGTACAATGTAGTGGAGTTGCCATGGTAACAGCTTCACAGTACTTACAAGGGTGCTCCCTCTGGTAAGGGGGAAAATCTAACATTAGAAATTATGTTTGGTACTGGCATTTTCCCCCTACAAATAAATATCCAGGCAACTCTGGGTTAATGGCTAGCCAATAAATAAAAATCAAGAACGTGAAGGTCATTTATCAAAGCAGCCATGTTTTGGCCGACTTCTGTTCCTTGGGCCTCACTTTGTCCCACTTACCTGACCTTCAGGACTCACGAGAGGTTTGGACAGATCGTGGCCTTCAGCAAAAGCCTGGAGCAGTGCCAAGAGATCCCTGCTTCGTATAGCTTCCCAGACTCGGTAAGGATCTTCCTTGGTAACTTTGTGGACATACTTGCGTTCCATATACTTTGCCATGATGAATTCCTTCCTGGTATTCCTGCATTTGGGAAGAGGAAAAGTTCTCCAAAAGTGTTGGGGTTTTTTTTGAGACCTTAGGGCAAGGGTGGGGAATGATGGCCCTTTTATGATTTGCGGACTTCAACTCCCGGAATTCCTGAACCAGCCACGCTGCTTCAGGAATTCTGGGGGTTGAAGTCCACTAGTCGTAAAGGGCCATTGTCCCCACCTCTGCCTTAGAGGTACATAAGAAGGGCTCAGCTCAGCCAGTCCTGTGTTTTATTACAGTGGTATCTTGGTACTCATCGTTAATTGGTTCCAGGAGGTGTGATGAGTACCAGACATGATGAGTACCAAACAAATTTTTCCCATAAGGCATAATATAGTGAGTCACAAGTGTAGCTAAACCCAACAAGTCAAGTACCAAACAAACGAGTACCAGAACAAAATTTTTGCATCAAAATACACTGAGTTCCAAATTCGATGAGATTCAAAGCAGTTGCATACCAAGGTACCACTGTACTTTCAATGGGCATGTGCTTCTCTATGTTCTCCATTCCCATTGTTTAATCCTCAAGTAATAGATATTCAGAAGCAAGGACTGCCAAGAACTGAAGGATTGAAAATGGCTGTTGGTATGATGCAGAGATATATCAACTCCACAGGGAGGGCATTTCGAAGCCCAAGGACTGCTGCTAAGCATGACCCAAGATGTTATACATGTGATGGGAATGTATACTACACAGGCGTGCACCATTCAATATTAATTTTGGGACCTCAAGTTGCTAGATCTATGGCTAACAAAGTAATCTTGGTAGACAATGGCTGGTAAAGCATCCAGCTGGGAAAAGCAAAGGAGCAGATTTCTAAATATCAGAGTTACATTGCAAAGTCACAAGTATTTGCTTATTTATTAAATTTATATTTATTAAAATTGTGCACAGCTTGGGTAGCAACATTCAAGTTTTCCTACTGGTAAAAGCATATTGGGTTTGTGTGTGTGTGTGTGTGTGTGTGTGTGTGTGTGCGTGCGTGTGTGTGTGTGTGTGTGTGTGTGTGTGAAAAATAAATGTAGGGAAAATAGTAAAACTAAGAAGAATAGAATAGAATAACAGAGTTGGGATCTTGGAAGTCTTCTGGTCCAATCCCCTGTTTAGGCAGGAAACCCTGCACCACTTCAGACAAATGGTTATCCAACATCTTCTTAAAAACTTCCAGTGTTGGAGAATTCACAACCTCTGGAGGCAAATTGTTCCACTGATTAATGGTTCTAACTGCCAGGAATTTTTTTCTTAGTTCTAAGCTGCTTCTCTCCTTGATGAGTTTCCACCCATTGCTTCCTGTCCTGCCCACAGGTGGTTTGGAGAATAGCTTGACTCCCTCTTCTTTGTTGCAACCCTGTGAGATATTACAACCCTGCTATCATGTCTCCCCTGGTCCTTCTTTTCATTAAACTAGACATACCCAGTTCCAGCAACTGTTCTTTATGTTTTAGCCTCCAGTCCCCTGGAGTGGAGCAGGTGAATGTTTTTTGCAGTTGCCAACAGCCAGTTCAAATTTCCACAGACTCTTCTTTTTAGAAACAAGGCTGTGCCCATCCTATGCAAAACCACAGAGCCAGGTCCTGACCTTGTTTTATTTATTTATTTATTTAGAGGATTTATGTGGCTGCCCATTAACTCTCAGTGATTCTGAGTGACCTTACCCTTGTTTCTTCTTGTTGTATTCTGACAACAGAGATGGGGCCCTACCCTCTGCCCCACGTCCATCCTCATCAGATATCTCCAAAGCCTTCCCCCATCCCATCTCTGCCCCCCAAAAGCAACACCCATATGACTCACATATCGCTGCTCAAGGAAGGTTTGGGGCTGTTCTGGATTGGCAAGGTGGCTTCCATGACTTCATTAAACTTGGCGTTTCCAATGCTGACTGCCAGCTGTGAGTGAGACAAGAGCCACTGCGTTACTGGCAGGATGGGGAATCATCATATCATCCCAAGGAGCATCCACAAGCCATGTTGGACTAGCCAGTAAGGTAAAAATGGAGGCAAGAGGTTGAGAAAGGAAACTTGGTGTGCTATTTTCTACCACCTCCCTTTACTAACTCAATAAAGTTTGCCCTAACACGAAAAAGAAGACGTCGGAATCAAAGAATAGCAGAAAGGACGTGTTTGCTCCAACCTGAATGTTAACACTTACCAACAATTCCGACGTGCTGAGCACATCTAGTGTCAAAGATTGGATGCGGGAATAGTGCACCCCTAGTTCACGGTGAATCCCCGAGCACTCAATACATGTCAAGATGCCAAGGTTGGTGGAAAGCCAGGTGGGATCTGCAAGATAGCAACCCAGGAAGAAGCTGTGACATACATATAAGGCAGAAGTGGTATTCAGCAGGTTCAGACCAGTTCTGGAGAACTGGTAGCGGAAATTTTGAATAGTTCAGAGAGCCACTAAATACCGCCTCTGACTGGCCCCGCCCCCATCTATTCTCTACCTCCCGAGTCCCAGCTGATGAGGAGGAAACCGGGATTTTGCAGTAACCTTCTCCTGGAGAATGGGGTGGGAATGGAGATTTTACAGTATCCTTCCCCTTGCCACACCCACCAAGCCATGCCATGCCCACCACGCCACACCCACAGAACCGGTAGAAAATTTTTTGAATCCCACCACTGATATAATGACACCTCCTTCTCCTACTCATTCTGCAAACCAGTGGTGGATTCCGGATCCTGTTGCAACCGGTACGGTGCAACGGGGCCTGGCGTCCACCACAAGAACGCACACAGCGGGCGCATGCGTACTTACCATCTGCAATATTCCGCAACGCCTCCGCAACACTCCAGCTGCTTGGCGGAGCATCGCCCAGGCGCCGTACGCTCCATGTGCGGAAGCCCCGAAGAGCTCAAAGGACTCAAAGGTAAGGACGGCAGGCGGATGGGCAATTGAGGTCATAAGTCAGTGGTGGGTTTCAAAAAAATTTAGAACCTCTTCTGTAGGTGTGGCCTGCTTTGTGGGAGTGGCTTGCGGGCCATGTGACCGGCTGGGAGTGGCTTGGCAGTCATGTGACTGGGTGGATTTGGCCAACTTGTAAAATGTGGTGAAACTCACTTAACAATGCTCTTGCTTAGCAACCAAAATGTTGGCTCAGAAACTCTGGCATTTGAAGCACACAAGTTTTAAAGCTATCAAGTTACAAGACCCTTGCACCCCTAACCCTTTAGAAAAAAAAAACCCAGGGATGTTCAAACTTGACAGCTTTAAGACTTGTGGACTTCAACTCCCAGAATTCCTCCTCCAGTCATGTTGGCTCAGGAACTCTGGCATTGAAGTGAGCAAGTCTTAAAGCTTTCAAGTTACAAGACCCTTGCACCCCTAACCCTTTAGAAAAAAAAAACCAGGGATGTTCAAACTTGACAGGTTTAAGACTTTAAGGTTTAGATAGGATTCTTAGAGGCGGGCAGGGAGATTGGTGAGCCAGCCAATCAGTGAGTGGTGGGAAGGGCAAGCGTCGTGTGGACGGGCAGGGGGAGGGAGCTGGAACTGGTTCTAAAAGGCAGGAACTGGCAGGAACCCACCCCTGTTATAAGTCGAGGACTACCTGTAAGTGCTTGGGCACACGGGAGCCTTTGCATGAAAAAGGATGCATAAAAAAGCTGTTGAAACTCACCTGGGGCTCCACAATCACAGCACCATCGATTTCCTGGCATGTTTTTCACTTCATCGATGATGAGCTTGGCGAGTTCTTGCAATCCACTGTCAGCCACGCCTCCAGCTGAGGATACGGAGCCTGCTGGGTCCCCCTTGAAAGCATTGCTAAGGGCTTCGTCCTTACTATTCTGGAGCACTGATACCCACCTGGGGAATGGGAGAAAGCATCAACCAGGGTGCAACCAATTAAACAAAGGAAGTCAGCACATAGGGCGTTGACTATTTAATCCAAAGGCCAGAATACACTATTAAAACTTTTTTATTAGTTTATCAAAGTATAAAATACAAAAGGAAAAGAAAATGGAAAAGTAAGAAGAGAGGGAGGGAAAAAGAGGGGATATAGTGTAATTTGAAGAAAAAAAGGAAAAGGGCAACCAATTTCTGACTCTCTGTGGCACAGTCAAGGGTAACAATATAATACAATACAATAGCAGAGTTGGAAGGGACCTTGGAGGTCTTCTAGTCCAACCCCCTGCCTAGGCAGGAAACTCTATACCGTTTCAGACAGATGGCTATCCAGCATCTTCTTAAAGACTTCCAGTGTTGGGGCATTCACAACTTCTGGAGGCAAGCTGTCCCACTGATTAATTGGGATGCTGCAATGGTCGTAAGTGTGAACAATGGCCATACGTCACTGTTTTCAGTGCCATTGTAACTTTGGATGGTCACTAAATGAACTGTTGTAAATTGAGGACTCCCTGTAGAAACACGCAAAGATGCAAATCTGACGCACCCTGCTTTGCATCTGGGAAGAGCAAGCTGTGATTTCCCACATGTTGCTGGACTGAAACTTCCAGCAATTCTTGACCATTTCACACGTTTTCTGCAACCGTCATCGCTCAGGGTCTCCCCCCCAGCTTTCCCCATGTCTCAACTCAGCTTTGATTAAACAGATTAACAGAGTTGGAAGGGACCTTGTAGGTCATCTAGTCCAACCCTACACCATTTCTGACAGATGGCAGTCCAGTCTCTTCTTGAAGTGATGCTCCAGTGATGAAGCTCCCACAACTTCCAAAGGCAACTTCTGTTCCATGGGTTGGTTGCTCTCACTGTCGGAAAGCTCCTCCTTATTTCCAGGTTGAATCTCTCCTTGTTTAGTTTCCATCCATTATTCCTTGTCTGGCCTTCAGGGGCTTTGGAAAATAGCTTGACCCTCTCCTCTCTGTGGCAGCCCCTCAAACATTGGAAGACTGCTATCATGTCTCCCCTGGTCCTTCTCTTCACTAAACTAGCCATGCCCAGTTCCTGCAACCATTCACCATATGTTTTAACCACCAATCCCCTAATCCTCTTGGTTGCTCTTCTCTGCACTCTTTCTAGAGTCTCAACATCTTTTTTATAGTGTGATGACCAAAACTGGATGCAGTACTTTAGGTGTGGTCTTACTAAGGCTTTATAGAGTGGTATTAGTACCTCCCTTGATCTTGATTGTATCCCTCTGTTAATGCAATTTAGGATTGCATTGGCTTTTTTGGCTGCTGCACTACTGGCTCATATTTAGCTGGTTGTCCACTCAGACTCCAAGATCCCTCTCACAGCTACTGCTATTAAGCCTGTTGGATAAATTCCTCTAGTTGCTAATGTCTGTGCTAGATTACTCGTACCCCACCTTTACAGGAGCCTCTGCTATAGATAATCCCTTCCTGCAGTGACTTTATCAAGATATTTCAGCTCTCCATCTGCCTTCACTACCCTCTTGCATGCTCGATGAGTCTGCAAATTTGGCAGAAAGGAACCGTTGATTCTCTTTTAGCGTCCAGGCCTGAATTTATTACACAAATATAATACAGGTAGTCCTTGAATTACAACCACCACTGAGACTGAAAATTCATGTTGCTAAGTGGAACATTTGCTAAGTGAATTTTGTCCTATTTTGCAACTTTTCTTGCCACAGTTGTTAAGTGAATCTGGATTCCCCATTGACTTTCCTTGTGAGAAGGTTGGCCCTGGGCCACTGCCATCGTCATAAGAATGAGTCAGTTGCCAGGCGCCTGGATTTTGATCACGTGACCATGGAAATGGCTGCAACTGGTTGTAAGTGTGCAAAGCGGTCATAAGTCACTTTTTCAGTGCTGTTGTAACTTTGAATGGTCCCTAAATGAACTGTTGTCAATGACTACCTGTCGACATAAATAAAGTAGAAGACCTGAGGCATCCTACCCTAATCCAATCGTCACACCTCCACTAATATTTCCAGTTCACGGTTTTCCCATTCAAAATGCAACAGGAGACCGAGAACTCTCAAACTTACACGACACAGTCTTGCTCTTCTTCGGCTTGGAAGTGGTATGTTCTGTTATCTGCAAAAAAAGGGAAAAAAAGAAATAATAATAGAATCCCTTGAAGATAAGAAATGAATAAACAGCTGTATAACTATTTTATATTGTTATGTTTGTCTTGTTTTTTTTCTTTTATTGGTGTTCCCACCCCCTATTTTTGGTTCACCGACAAATGCGCACTCGGCAAAAGCGCACCGACAAAACCGCGGCGAGAAAACAGCGAGGATGAAATCGCGCCCACAGAAGCGTGCGCCAATGCGCGCCAATGAAAGTGCACCATCAAGATACAACGCGAAACAACGTAATACCCTAACCCTAAAGCTAACCCTAACCCTTACCTTAACCCTAATCACACTTTCATCGGCGCACATTTATCGGCACGCATCTGTGGGCGCGATTTCATCCTCGCTGTTTTCTCGCTGCGGTTTTGTCAGCGCGCTTTTGACGTGCGCGCATTTGATGGGTCACGCTATTTTTAAAGGTAAAAATGTTTAATAAAAATGATTTTTTTTTAAAAAAAGAAATGAATAAATATCAGTGGTGGCAGTTAGTGAGAGAGGCTGGAGAGAGTGCATAATGAAAGCAAATATTAAATATGCAACATAGCTTGTACTGTTTTTTTCCAGCTTTTTCTAAAGAAAAAGAATGGGAGACAGAGAGTGGTGCATAGGTAATATCCTTGCTCCCTTCCCCAACAGCCCAAAATTACATTGTAAGAATTCAACAGCAAGATTCCTTCTTTTGGGCAACCTTGTTTTGTAAATAAAAATGGTTATAGGGCTGGGAGAGAGTTCGAAAAACCCTTGCTTATTTATCCTAAAATACACTATATTGCCAAAAGTATTCGCTACCTGCTTTTACTCGCATATGAACTTACTTTAAGTGACATCCCATTCCTAATCCATAGGGTTCAATATGACATTGGTCCACCCTTTGCAGCTATAACAGCTTCAACTCTTCTGGGAAGGCTGTCCACAAGGTTCAGGAGTGTGTTTATGGGAATTTTTGACCATTCTTCCAGAAGCGCATTTGTGAGGTCACACACTGATGTTGGACGAGTTTACGTGGCCTACCACTTCGTGGCTGAGTTGCTCTCGTTCCCAAACACTTCCACGTTCTTATAATACAGCTGACAGTTGACTGTGTAATATTTAGGAGCGAGGAAATTTCACGACTGGATTTGTTGCACAGGTGGCATCCTATCACAGTTCCACGCTGGAATTCACTGAGCTCCTGAGAGCCACCCATTCTTTCAGAAAAGTGTGTCAAAACAGTCTGCATGCCTAGGTACTTGATTTTATGCCCCTGTGGCCATGGAAGTGATTGGAACTCCTGATTCTGATTATTTGGATGGGTGAGCGAATACTTTTGGCAATATAGTGTACTTTGGAATCATGCAACAGGATTTTGGAAATTTTGTCTCTGAATTTTAGCCATGCAATTTGAGGCTCGTCTAGGCACAGTCTGAAACCCTTGTCCTGGGGATTCAAACCTGGTAGAAAAATTAACTATATCCGGACAGTGCTTATTACTGGCTTCCCTGAGACACTCAGGCACACAGAGCAAAATTCATGAGCAGTGCAGACAGAATGACGATTGCTACCGGCACAGAGACGGCGGCTACTCCTACGTAGAGACCTGCATATGTTTCGCTGTAGAAAAAAAACCCTCTACATTTCATAGCTATGATAAGTGGGCGGGCGATAACAATTTCTTTCCACTTTAATCCAGTTCTCCTCGCTTCAAATAACCAACCAATTTTAAACTTATTGTGAAAGAAATATGAGAAAAAGCATTCTGTCCTCAGCTATTCCAGTCAGTGGTGGGTTCCTCTCCCCGTCGCTACTGTTGCGGTGCTTACGGGGCTGTGCGTCTTTTTTTTGTGCACACGAATGCGCACTCCACTGCCTCTGCGACACCCAGCTGCTTGTTGGAGCTCGCAAAGGTGCCGCACGCAGTGCGCACGTGCACAATTGGCCGGTTGCTTTAAAAACTAGTATAGAACGTGGGCAGGTAGGCCAAATGAGCCACCGTACCGGTATTCTGTCAGCTGCTCCCGGTTACTACCAGTGCCCCCGTACCGGGCCGTACCGGCTGGAACCCACCACTGATTCCGGTGCAAGATATTTAAAGAGGACAATGCAGCCCAAGTATTGTGATAAAATGTTTACTTACGTGTCACAAGATCAAAGGACTTTTTATCCTCTGGATGCGGCCTCACTTGGCAAGTCAAGAGATTTAACTTTACTGGAGGACGGTTTATCTGTTCAGGAAAAGTTGGGATAAGGGACCAGGAGCTTCATCAAATACAAATATTACAGGTAGTCCTCAACTTACAACCACAGCTGAGGCCAAAATTTCTGTTGCTAAGCGAGACATTGGTTGAGTGAATTTTTGCCCCATTTTACGACCTTCCCTGCCACCGTTGTTAAGTGACTGCACTGCAATTTAGTAACACGGTCGTTAAGCGAATCTGGCTTCCCCATTGACTTTGCTTTTCAGACGGTCACTAAAGTGGATCCCGTGACTTCAGGACACTGCAACTGTCATAAATATGAGTCAGTTGCCACGCGTCTGAATTTTGATCATACGACCATGGGAATGCTGGGCTGGTTGTAAGTGTGAAAAACAGTCAAAGGTCACTTTTTTCAGTGCCGTTGTATTCTCGAATAGTCACTGTATGAACTGTTGTAATTCGAGGACTAAGCTATATTTCCTCATTCTTTTATCACATTCTCAGAATTGAATAATAGTGGAGAAATATGACCAATAAATCAAATTACTGACATTTGCTCTTATTCTACATTACAGATGTTTATTTGCTGTGCAGCAAAGAAGAACGCAACCGGGTGTAAACCAGATAATATAATCAGATGAAGACTGAAAGTTGAAAAAGCCTGGAATTATAAAGAAATTCACCAAATTTCTCCATAAATTAATTTCTTAAGACTTGTCTGGAAAATTTGCTGTCGTATAGGCAATCTCAGTGGATTCGTGTGTAATTTACAAGGTTTTTAAATAGCGACCTGTATTTTTCTCTTCCACTTTTTATTCCATTTCTCTCTAAGCTTTACTCACTCGTTTTCAATGTTCATGAATGGCTGGTTTTTTTCCCCTAAAAGTTTTTTAGCCAAGGCAAGATAGCAGGGGTGAAATTCAATTTTTTTTTACTACTGGTTCTGTGGGCATGGCTTGGTGGGAAATATACTGCAAAATCACCATTCCTTCCCCACTCTGGGGCCAGCCAGAGGTGGCATTTGCCGGTTCTCCGAACTACTCAAAATTTCCGCTACCAGTTCTCCAGAACTTGTCAGAACCTGCTGAATTTCACCCCTGCAAGATAGGTAGCCAACGTTATTCATTTGCCACCATCTCTGCAGGGAAATCTACTGTGCAGGGACCCAGACAGCCATGATGGATTACATCTTTAAATTCTTCATGTGCGAAGACCTGGAGCTTGCCAGAGCACATTCCATAAGAATATGATGTATACCCTGTACAGGAAATAGTACCTTGCACTCTCCTTGAAGGCAGTGGTGGGTTTCAAATGTTTTTAGAACCTCTTCTGTAGATGTGGCCTGCTTTGTGGGAGTGGCTTGCCGGCCATGTGACCGGGTGGGAGTGGCTTGCCAGCCATGTGACTGGGTGGGCGTGGCCAACTTGTAAAACGTGGTGAAATTCACTTAACAACGCTCTTGCTTAGCAACCAAAATGTTGGCTCAGAAACTCTGGCATTTGAAGCACACAAGTCTTAAAGCTGTCAAGTTACAAGACCCTTGCACCCCTAACCCTTTAGAAAAAAAACCTCAGGGGTGTTCAAATTTGACAGCTTTAAGACTTGTGGACTTCAACTCCCAGAATTCCTCCTCTCGCTCTTCATCTTGATGATGTGCGGACGGGCTGGGGGAGGGAGCTGGAACCGGTTCTGAACGGCACTGTAGATTTGTGGAACCTCTTCTATAGAAGAGGTTAGAACTGGCAGGAACCCACCCCTGCTTGGAGGGCACAATCAAATAACATACTGGACCTTTCCCATGCCATTCTCATTGGCTATGTTCAGGCAATAGGTTTAATCAGGTCAGTATAAAGAGAGGTGTGCAAAAGTCCTCAGTTCTGGAGAATTCTAGAATGTTCTGTTTATTTCCAGAACACACCAGAACCTCTTTCAGAACTATGCTGTGCTGGGGATAATCCTATGGAATAGTATATCCAGAAGGATATGGAGTGCTCTAGACAAGCCGATCAACTATGTTCATACAACGCACTTCGCTCTATTAGTTCTTTTGTCCAGTCTTAGAACCTTCTTTGCATCCATCCTGCTCGGTTAATGCATGGTTCGATGTGCTGTTCAAAGCCAAAACGTGGACAACACCAGAGCCAGGTTAAGCGTATGAAGAGACTTCTTTGAACATCCCCCAAGGGTGCATCAACAAAAAGCAATTTTAATCTGTAATTTTTCAGCGAAGGAGTTCCACCCTCTACCCCACTTACTGTGCTGTGAGAAATAGTGAGACATCCGTATTTCACCCCACACTTTCTCTTCTGCCACACTTTCCGAATTCTAGGGCAAGCAAAGAGGAAAGACAAATGAACACAATATTGAGAATTAGCCTGTGTCAGAGGCCACATAATTCCTGTTCTTGTAGATCCAGGGTTGCCACCCCTTGGTAGCAGTGCATCCAGAGGTGGCATTCTGCCGGTTCGCCCCAGTTTGGGCGAACCGGTAGCGGCAGTGGGAGGCTCCGCCCACCCGCCCAGACATCATCACGGACGCTTTGGGCATGCATACACACGCTCCTGAGGTGGGTTCCAGCTTCTTCTACTGCTGGTGACATGCTTCGCGTGTGCTTGATGTGCGCTATGCACGCTTGATGCACAATATGCATGCTTGATGCATGCTATGCGCGCATGCACAGTAGTATAAAAAAGCTTCTGCGCATGCGCAGAAGCAAAAAACAAGATGGCAATCTCTAAGGCGTTGCAGATAGAACCGGTTCAGGGGCGTGGCTGGCCGAGTTACTAGCTACTCAGCCGAACCAGACCGAACCGGTGGGAACCCACCTCTGGTGAGCTCCCAGTTCCGAACAGGTAGCAAAGGTAAGAGGATTTTATGCCCGAGTGCATACCTTCAGGAATGAATCTGTCTATCTGTCTACTACTAAATGTATAGGCTGCCCAAATCTATCATTAAGCAAACAGGTGGTTAAAAAAGAAAGAAATTGAGTAAAAGGCTTTAGCACTGTAAAAATCAAACAGGAATGTGCAAAATATACAATTTAGGGAATGGAACTTTCCAGGAAAGAGAAGAATGGTTTTTTTTTTTTTAAACCTTCCAGACAATGTCAGTCTGGTAAATTCCAGGGCTGGTTCTACACGATTTATGGCAGACGTGGTCTGATCCAAGGGAAACAAATGAGATTCCAGTATTCCTGAAACAATTCATTTTCTGAAAACATTACCTTTGATGACCTCCTCACACTACCTCCTCACTAAACAGTTCCTGTCGTGGTGAGGACTTTCCCAAGCAAAATATCGTAGGCCTACTATCTCTATCTCAGAGGTAAGAAATAAAAGTGACCTACATGAAAATCCATTTCTGGAGCTATGCCCACGTCTCTAGATTTCTGAACGATGCCCTCTTGATGAGGTGATGATAGGTTTGGAAAGAAGAACTGAGGGAGGGCAGCCTACAGGTTGCCCTCGAAAACAGGGAGGGGAGAGAGTGTGAGCCCTTGACAAATGATGACATCTCAGAAATGAACGGGTCAATTAAAATAAAATGTTGGTTAAGGCCTTTTGGAAGATGCTTATTTGCACCCACCCCATCCTGTGATGCAGCACAGAGCACATTCCGAGAGCTTACCCATCACTTTTCTTATACAAGAAGCCAGACTTCTCAGTCCCGTACTGTTTATTGCCTTGATGCTGATGGATGCTGTACCCACTGCCAGAGTTCTTCCTGTTGAGGTTCTCCTGAATGCAATAGAAATAAATTATGGGTTATGAGAGCTCAGACAAAATGGCTGCTGGTGGTTCGCAAATCCATGCAACAGAGAACAGCCCTGGTTTACCATCTTGCTATTTGCCCCATCCTTTAGCCCAGTATTGCTCAACATTAACAACTTTTTAAGATTGCTGGACTCCAACTCCCAGAATTCCCCTGGTTAGTGTGCTGGCTGGAGAATTTTGGGAGTTGAAGTCCAGAAATCTTAAAGTCGATAGGGTTGAAAAACACCGCTTTAACCTCACCTTCATAAACGATCTCAATTTTTCTGGCTTCTTGCTATTCATTTAGGAATGCCAGGTGCTCCAAAAAGCTTTGGGATATATGCAATTACTTATTTAATTGTCAAATTTATATGGCTGCTCATCGGATAAAAAAGTGGTTTGAGGTGATTTATAATAAAATTAATAAAACAATTAATATATAAAAACCTTTAAAAAAATAAAAATAAAAACAGAAGGCCAAGAGAAAACAGGAGATGTTAGTAAAAATGGAGTCACCTCACAGACCACCTCATGGATTCCCTGGAGATCCCAGGCCTGATGGCATAATCAGGTTTTGAGGGACTTCCAAAATATCAGCAGGGAGGGAGCCAGCCTCACTTCAGGGGCAGAGAGATGACTCATATAAGGCAAACACCACAGCAGAGAAGACCTATCTTGTGGAACCCACTGTTCTGACTTAGGCTTCCCAAGAGCCTGAAGCAAACTCCTGGTCCCGACAAAAACCCCTTTTATTAATTTCCTGTGAATTCTGCTCATTCACATCCAGCAAAGTCTTTCAAGGGAGGATTTACAGTCACAGACCTTATCTGGCGTAGAGAGCTGCCAGGCCCGTATCCTGCAAAATTTGGCAGGAGTCTCAGAGAGTCACGAACCAATTAAGCGAACTAATTGTCTCCTGCAAACTCCACTCCCCTTTCGCTCCTCTTTTATTTCCTCTGGGAGGGGCCATTCATTGTCCACCTGTGGCCTTACTCGCAAGTCGACCCCTGTTCTTTAGCTGTTCACTTTCATCTAGCAACTCTGTGCATGCACACACTGGAAACAGGCTCCAGCTGTTTGTCTGCCTCACTGATGTCTGACTCTGAAGGCAGCTGATAACTGGCATACGGCTCTGGCCTCCTCTCTGCCTCTGACACAGAGCCCTTCTCAGAGCCTTCCCCAGACTCCAGGACTGGCTCATGTTCCTCCCCAACCTCCTCATTGTCCAAATCTGCTGCCAGCTCTGCTGGCGGGCCACAACACCCACCAAATGTAGTTTCCTAGTGTGCCCCACATCTAATGGGATGGGCTGATATAACTAGGGAGAAGAGTCCCTCAAATAACCCAGCTCACACCATGAAGGTGAAAACCAACACCTTGATTTGAACGTGGGAGCATTTATTTTATTTATTTTCTAAGAAAGTTAATAGAACTTATTTGAGTCCAAGAGGCCTCCTTCTAGATAACGCCCGAAGTTGGCAAAAAAAATTACATGTATTTTTAAACCATCTCTAACGTGCCATGGGGCTAAGAGCTGGTAGGCACCAAGGCAGAAAGAAGTAACTCGTACACTTATTGGCACCCACCAGGTGCCACTCAAAAATTCCTAGGGTTTTTCATGGCATCTCATGATGGTGATGCTACTGCTTAAAATCCTTTTTGGAACTATCTGATGGCTTCCTTCCACACACTGGCAAGCCAAAGCAAGCTATTAAAAATCCAATCTGCCAGACTGACTTGTCTGAGCTGAAAAAAGACAGCAAATTAAAAATATTTTTGGACAGTTTTATAGGGCTGCAGAGCCTGTTAATTAGCGTTGTTGAAAGGGCATACAAATCAGGGGTGATGGGGGAGCAGTTGGATTCCAAACGATCTAAAAACGGGTTTCTTCAAATTTGGCAAGTTTAAAATGCGTGGGCTTCAATTCCCAGAATTCTCCAGCCAGCTGAGTTCTTTGCTGAGCTGCCCAGGGAATGCTGGGAGTTGAAGTCCAAACATCTCAAAGATGCCAAGTTTGAAAAATACTTAATCTAAAAGAGAGATCAGCAACTTTTTGGCAACTAATCAACACACTCCACTTTCCACTGGTGTAGATGGATACTGTAAATCAGAACTTAAATGTTGAAAGGAAGGATACGGGAAATTTAGAGAAATTACTTTGGTTTTTAGCTATTGTATTTCGTTTAGTCAATTCATATACCGATATATCCACAGACGTCACACATACGTATCCAACCACTCCTGCTTTCAGGTAGTCCTCAGCTACGACAACAATTGAGCCCAAAATATCTGTTGCTAAGCGAGACAGTAGCTATGTGAGTTGCCCCATTTTGCAAGCTTCCTTGCCACTATTTTGGAGTGACTGCTGCAGTTATTGAATTAGCAAGGCAGTTGTTAAGTGAATCTGGCTCTCCCATTGACTTTGCTCATCAGAAGGCCGCAAAAGGCTGATCCTGGGGCACCGCTAATGTCATAAGTATGAACCAGTTGATAAGCATCCAAATTTTGATCACGTGACCATTGGGGTACTGCAATGATAATTAAATATGAAAAATAGTCGTACGTTTCTTTTTTCAGTGCTATTATAACTTCCAATGGTCACTAAACAACCTTCATTGTAAGTGGAGGGCTACCTGGGTATGTGTTTGCACATCATCATCATCTCCATTTAATGACCCCAGGGTGGAGTCTGGGCAACTGAATGGAGCCAGCAGAGTGTTTTAATGGCCAGATGCCCTTCCTCTTGCCAATGCAGAGTTTTGTTCAGCAGATATATTCTCAGTGTGCCCAGAGAGACAAATATCTGCCTCTACCCAGGATCGAACTCACAGCCTCCTGATCCTGAGGCAAGAGCTCCACCTCTAGGCCATCGCACCACCCTGGTATGCGTTTGCACATACAGGGAGCCAAAAAGTAGGCAATGCAATCAAACCGAAGCTAAATTTCGAACCAATTCCGTTGTATTTAAGTACAATGACAGCAAAGATTATACTTATAAATGCAGTCTGATTTAATAGAATACATTAATATGCGCAGTGCAGTGCCCAGACATTCCTTCAAAATGCACAACCAAACTTTTGCAAAAAAGCAAATCATTGCATCCATTGCAATTTGTCATAGACCCCCCAGGAGTTCCTGATTAAGGCCCCCCACTCCCATTCCACCCTCTCCCCGCCTTCCCAAAGGACCCTCGAAGCTTTACCCCTTTGTTCTCCAGCTGCAGGATGCCTCGGAGGGAATCACGGATCCGAGTAAGCTGTTTCACCTCTTCTTCCTTGGCCTGACGAAGCTAAAATAAGATTAGAAATTGCTAAGGACAAGCAAGTTGGAGCTATCCTATCACTTTAATGCACATCCTCAGGCACAGAATGGGACAACTCAACTTGATGCGGGACAACTCACTTTGGGACAAGTCAGCAAATACAAAAGTTGAATTCATTTCAGTGGCTAATAATAACAATAAAATAAAGATAATCCAGAAACACAAGAATTACAATTATTTTGACAAAAATGTGGTCACTGATAGTAAAAGTAACTGAACGAAATAATCCATACAGCAGTGATGGGGAACCTTTTCGGCACTTTGTACCCAAACTGGAATGTGCGTGCATGTGCTGGAGCACCAGAGACCTGAAGACCGGCTGGCCGGTGTGCGCATGCCTGTTTTGGGGGCATTTCTGACCGTTTTTAGGCTGTTTGGGGGGCTGTTTTTAGGCCATT
Source organism: Thamnophis sirtalis (assembly GCF_051295495.1). Taxonomy (NCBI): domain Eukaryota; kingdom Metazoa; phylum Chordata; class Lepidosauria; order Squamata; family Natricidae; genus Thamnophis; species Thamnophis sirtalis. The sequence continues at coordinate 16,365,640 of NW_028261393.1, read as the reverse complement.
TTTCAGGCCATTTTCAACCCTAAAAACACCCCGCAAATAACCTGAAAATGGCCTAAAAATGAACTGAAAACAGCCCCCAAAAGGCCTGATTTTGGCCATTTGTGGGTCCATTTTCAGGCTGTTTTCCAGTGCTTCGGTGCCCGTGAAGACCAGCTGCCGGAAACCAGAAGAGCAGCTGGCGACGGTGCACATGCCCACAAAGAGGGCTCTACGTGCCACAAGTGCCATAGGTTCACCATCACTCCCAGAAAGCAATTGAATTATCTCAAGGCGAATTGTCCTTTGGCGAGTTGGCCGCACCAAGTTGGTTGCACCAAGTTGGCCACAATGAGTTGACCACGGCAAGTTGTCCTAGATCCCCTCAAGCTTTGCTTTCTTCAACCGAAGATTACAAGGTGCAACATAACATCAGGCCTTAGAAGGGCCCCACTTAGGGTGTGCAGGGTAGAAAAAGTAAGATTTCTTCCTAATTTCCTCTCTGGAAACAGAGAGGTTTTTATGCAAACAGCACCATCTACACAGATGTGCAGATTTAATCATACTGTTCCCCCCTCGTGTCGTTTTCCCCAGATTCTCATCGTTGCCAGCCACCATCCTTAATTCTTCAGAAAGACAGTCAGGTAGAGAATTGTTCATCTTCCAGGTCTCCTTCGGTTCGGGGAAACAAAAATTGCTCTAGGGTTTTATTTCAAAAGAGGGGACGGGGGAAAATCCCAAAGAAATTATCCCATGGGGATACAGGATGGGGCTTGTTTAGTGACAATATTGGCAAGGGAAGCGTGTGGCTCTCCTGCTTTCCAATGAATCATCTTTTCCCCATCATTCTTGTAATCTTTTTGGCTTGGATGAAATCCCCAAGGGGAGACAGGAGGCAGCAGCCCCTTCCATTGTGTTTTCGGAGTTGCAATGTCTCTGTTAAAAGAAACAGGCGTTTCTTTGCCTTCGAAAAATCCCTGGGTAATTTCTTGTTCTCCAGACAAAAATGCAGAGAAATCATCCACAGAAGCTTCTGCACTGGGCAGCTTGGTGGAGTATTTCAAGAACTCATTCAATAGTATGGACCAAAACTTTGGATATGCCGTAAAGGTAAAGGCTCCCCTCGTTCCTGACTCTAGGGGGCAGTGCTCATCTCCGTTTCAAAGCCAAAGACCCAGCACTGTCCGAAGACATTTCCGTGGTGGGCATGACTAAATGTCGAAGGTGCACGAAGCACTGTTACCTTCCCACCAAAGGTAGTCCCTATCTTTCTACTTGCATTTTTATGTGCTTTCAAACTGCTAGATTGGCAGAAGCTGGGAGAAATAACGGGAGCTCACTCTGTTACGTGGCGCTAGGGATTCAAACCGCCGGAATGCCAACCTTCTGATTGACAAGCTCAGCGCCTTAGCCACTGAGCCACCACGTCCCTCAATAAAATATATATTTGTGTTTCTCAATCTTGGCAAGTTGAAGATGCATGGACTTCTCCCATTCAAGAGATAGGCAGTAAAGAACAGTTTTGATGTGGGATTTGAAAGAAAGCAACGGCTAGGCTGTCACAGAGGGAGAGCACCATGCATGGAAAGGAAACCCAGAAGAGAACTGAAAGGATAAGCATGGTATTGAATGGGTCAGGCTAAGCATGGTAAAAATAAGTATGCAGGTAGTCCTGGACTTATGACCACAGTTGATTCCAACATACCCATTGCTAAGTGAGACAACTTTTAAGTGAGTTTTGCCTCAATTTATAGCAATAGCACTTAGACTTATATACCGCTTCATAGTGCTTTTACAGCCCTCTCTAAGCAGTTTGCAGAGTCAGCCTCTTGTCCCCAACAATCTGAGTCCTCATTTTACCCACCTCGGAAGGATGGAAGGCTGAGTCAACCTTTAGCCTGGTGAGACTCGAACTGCTTTCAGTGAGCAGAGTCAGCCTGTAATATTGCATTCTAACCACTGCACCACCAGGGCCAAGGAAAGGAAGGGAGAAATAGCAATAGCCCTTAGACTTACATACTGCTTCACAGTGGCTGGAGAATTCTGGGAGTTGAAGTCCAGACATCTTCAAGTTGCTAAGGTTGAGAAACACTGCACTAAACGAATGGTGGTAAATGGTGGTAATGGTAGTACTGAAGATCTAGCAACCCAATCCTTTTCCTAGCTAGGAAAGCAATCCTTGTTAAGCCCCGAGCTGAAAATTAGTTCACAGGCCCTGTGGAAATCCAGTGACAACTTACCGCATGTAAAGAGACGGCTAGTTTTTCGATGAACGGGTAGAGGTTCTGAGATGCCTTCCAGCCGTCTTGGAAGAAACTGGAAACATTTCGAAAATCAGCAGAGTAACGTTGAAAAGCCAAGGATGGGGAAGGGAAAAAAGAAGAAGAAGAAAACAGAAAGAGGTTAGCTCAATTTGCTGCCAGAGATTAGCAATAGCACTTAGACTTGTATATCGCTTTACAGTGGTTTACAGCCCTCTCTAAGCGGTTTACAGAGTCAGCATATTTGCCCCCAATAATCTGGGTTCCTCATTTTACCCACCTCAGAAGGATGGAAGGTTGAGCCAACTCTGAGTCTGGTGAGATTCGAACTGCCAAATTGCAGGCAGCCTGCAGGCAGCACAAGGAGCCTGCAGTACTGCATTCTAACCACTGCACCACCATAGCTTCAGGTGTTTTAACCACATTTGAAACAGACTTGTTTCAACTTCTTCCCTTAGGACACCACTATAGAGCAGTAGTCCCCAATCTTTTGGGCACCAGGGACCGGTTCCATGGAGAGGGGTTTTTCTGCGGACCAGAGGGGGAATGTGGTTTCACAGGCTGCCTGCATCCCACAGGTGGGGTTTCACTTGTTTGCGTGGCCCAGTTTCTGGCCTGCTGAGGTCTAGTACCAGTCTATGAACTGGGGGTTGGGGACCCCTGCTACTTTCGGACCTCAGGGATCATTAAATTCATAATTTTAAATCCCGTTGATCACTAATATGAATTAGTAAAGTGATGGGGGTCCTTCAGGCACTTAGCTTGGCTGCCTGTTAGTGGAGAGAAGCGCCTGGAGTCAACCCTAGGTTTGCTGTCCATTGCAGCTTAGGAATCTCAAATACGGTCAAAAATGAATGTTTGTCTTGTAACCAGCCCGGGCACTAAATCGGCTCCCTGCAAACTGTCTTTGGAAGAGCCCAGCTGAAGTTTTGCTTGCTGCTCACTGAAGTGCCTGGACTCCCAGGGAGGGAGGGAGAGAAGGGCTAGAGCTACTAAACAGGCAGCCAAGCTAAATGCCTGAAGGACCTCATCCCGTCAGTGAGTGGGAGTAATTGCTTCAGTGGGGCATATTTGGTCCAGGGGCCGTAGTTTGAGGATCCCTGATTTATAAATCAGGGAGGATCCCTGCAATATAAAAAATGCAAACCTGCAAAAAAAGATTTTTCTGCAGACCACCAACATTTTCTCGTGGACCACCAGTGGTCTACGGACCACCAGTTGGTGACCACTGCTATAAAGCATTGCATGTCAAAACAGCTAGACACAAAGACAGCCCCCACCCCCCAATGCCATCATTGCCAATTACCTCCCAAAGACCCATTAGATCACACAGGGTTGGCCTCCAGGTTCCGTCTACCAGCCAATGCCATCTGGCTACTACCCGGGGGAGGGCCTTCTCTGTGGCAGCGCCGGCCCTTTGGAACGAACTCCCCGCCGAGATTTGGACCCTCACCTCTCTCCAAGCCTTCCCCTCTCGATTGTGTGTCTGTTGGTTATTTTAAATGCTTGTATTTGTAGTTCTTGTGTTTCCCTTCCCCTCTTGGGTTTGTGAGCCGCCCTGAGTCCCGCTGGGAGTAGGGCGGCATATAAATAAAACAAAACCTGAAACCTGAAACCTGAAACATTTTGCAGAACACCTAATTCCTACAGAACTGTCTTATGCCTAAGGATATCTAACCACAAAGTAGGGCTGTATTGTTATTATCTTTCTCATCTTTTTCATCTTCTCATCTTTCTTACCACCTTCTCCTTTTGGTATCTTATCATTTATCAGTTGTTGTTTGTTTCTTACGATTTATGACTGATGATCTATGACTTACCACTTTGTTGTTTGCATGTACACCGAGAGTTTATGCACATGAGTCAAATTCTTTGTGTGTGCAATCACACTTGGCCAATAAAGAATATTCCTATTCCTATTATTTGAAACAGCCTCAAGGACTCTTCAGCTCTGCTCAAGAAGCCCATCCAAAGGGCTAATGCTGACACACCATCATAAACTGCAGACCCAACTTAAGTAGCAAACTTACTTATGTTGCGCATGATAAAACTTGATGAGGCTCTGCAGAAAATCTGGCCCTTGCTTCATTTGGCATTCGTTGGCTTTCAGAAGATACTGGGCAAGAAAAGGGGAGATGAGAACAACAGGTTACGGTCTAATGATAACAGCTTCTTCAAAATGTCAATACTTTATTAGTAAAAGAGAGCCAACCTATTTGTTGTTTATTTACCATCTTACATAGAACATAGAACATAGAATAATATAGGATTAGAAGGGACCTTGGAGGTCTAGTCAGAGTCCCCTGCTCAAGTGGACAAATGGCTGTCCAGTCTCTCCTTGAGAACCTCCAGTGATGGATCACCCACAAGGCAAGTTGTTCTGGAGGCAAGTTGTTCCACTGATTAATTTCAAATGGTCACTAAACAACTGGTTGTAAATTGAGAGCTATCCATACACATGATGGGTCCATTTCAGTGGTGGCTTGCAAGCGGTACGCCCCGGTACGGGTGTAGTGGAGACAGCCCGGAGCACCGGATACCATTCCATTCTGGTGCTCCGGAGGGCCCATCTGCCCACGCTTCTTATCATCCTTTTACATCTTCAGTGCTTACTCGCACAGCGCATACAGTTCCTGCGAAATGCTCCGCTGAGCAGCTGGAGCATCACAGAGGCTTGCAGAAGCGCCAAGGTGCATGTGTGCGCTGCGCATGTCCACATGGACACTGGCAAGCCTGTTCCAACCATACCAGTTGGAACGGAATCCGCAACCCACCACTGGTCCATTTGGCATTATGCTTCAGTACAATCAGTGAACCAAGGGAGGCTCTCAAAATAATGTCTGCTCTTGACTGAAATGAACAAGCTTGTACAATCATGACGTCCGGCCAACGACTCTTAATATGTACCACAATATAAGTACTTAGCCTGACCAAGATGCTTCCTTCATATTCTGTATCCTTTCCTGAAATAATCTCTCAGAAGCATGAATGTAGAAATACCAATGGAGATTCTCAGTCTTCCAGGTCATAGTTATGCCAAAGGTGCTTTTTCAGGAGGCAACTGGACTTTCTGGTTTTTCTTTGAAGACATTTCACTTCTCATCTAAGAAGCTTCTTCAGCTCTGGATGAGAAGTGAAACATCTTCAAAGAAAAACAAGGAAGTCCGGCTGCCTCCTGAAAAAGCACTTTTGAGCTAGAAATATCAGTTATGCTGATATATGCATTCCAGGATCAATGCAGACGTAGCACTTATGTTAAGTTTGTAGAACATACCACCCTTTTTATTATTATTATCACTGACTGCATAATATTGTACTTCTTGGTTCCCAAAGGCTACAGAGTACAATTCATTTTTATTGTAATTTTTTAGAATGTAAAATGCCAAGGTTTACTGGGAGTTGGGCATTTTTTAAATGGGTGTAAATAAGTAAACCAATAAACATTATGTAGATTTTTCCCCCTACTAGTTATCATTCAGTAGCCGTTTGATGTACAATCTTTTCTGCGGCAATCTGCAACCCTTGGCTTCCCATGCTTCACTTAAGTCCTACAATGGAAAATATGGAGGGGTGGACTTTTACCTGGAGGTGTTTTAAGATAGAAAAGTTTTAGATAACTAGGGAGATTTCAGACCATGGAATGTCGTGTAACATCCATGGGAAGCTGTTCTGACCTAGGCTTCCCCAGCAGTACAAAGCTGAGTCCTCAGCCTGATAAACCTCTTTTATTTAATTTACACTGAATTCCTATCCAGCAAAGTCCCATCCCATAGTCTTTAAGATAGTTCACAATTATCGACCTTTATCAGGCTTGGAGAATGGCCAGGCCGATATCTTTCAGATGCTGCAATACTTGGCAAGAATGCAAGAATGAATTAATTGTCTCCTGCAAACTCCACTCCCCTTTCGCTCCTCTTTTACTTCCTCTGGGAGGGGCCATTCATCGTCCACCTGTGGCCTCACTCCCAAGTCAACTCCTGTCCTTTAGCTGTTCCCTTCATTGGGCAACTCTGTGCATGCACACACTGGGAACAGGCTCCAACTTTCATCTGCCTCACTGATGTCTGACTCTGAAGGCAGCTGACAACTGGCATATGGCTCTGGCCCCCTCTCTGCCTCCAACACAGAGCCCCCATCAGAGCCTTCCCCATACTCCAGGGCTGCCCCATGTTCCTCCCCAACCTCCTCACTATCTGAATCTGCTGCCAGCTCCTCTGGCAGGCCACAACAGAAGCTTCCTCAGTACCTCCACGATTACCGAACCTTAAAACAACCCCCAAGACAAATTAGAAACCAAACCTGAACATGAATGTAACAATCCCTTGGTCCTTGCAGTTTCCCCCCCTCCCCAAATGTTCAGCATTCAATGCATCAACATTTCCATACGGTCTTTCATAAAATTGGGATTCTTTTTCCCACAGTAAAATACATTCTCACGGACATGTGTAGAGAATCCCACGCCCCATCTGGTCGGTTGAAACATGCCAAGTCTTGTGAGAAACCAGAGCGATTTTAGAGTCGGACACAGTCTGTTGTGCTTCCCCCCCAAACCATCACAACCTCCCCTTCCCTCTTTAGAATTCAACCAAATGTTTCAGCTGGGGGAAGATTTCACAGTGACACAATGCAAAAAATAAAAAATAAAAGCATTCAGCAAAGCTTCTCTGCCAGATGTCCCCAAATGTTGCAATGGGGGTTTTGCAGAAAAACCTGACAAGCAAGACTCGGTAATGTCCCACAGGGGGAAGTGTTGGGTTTTGAAAACGCTTTCTGTACAGCATAGCTTTGCAAGCTAAGAGAGCCACAATATTTATGCCTTTCACTGCTTTCCTGCCAACAGTGTGACTAAATAAAGAGTCCAGAGAATTGGAGATTCAGAAATATTAAGAGCCAAGGATAAGCCAAGCAAAAGGCTAAGGCAGTGTTTCTCAACCTTGGCAACTTGAAGATGTCCGGACTTCAACTCCCAGAATTCCCCAGCCAGCGAATGCTGGCTGGGGAATTCTGGGAGTTGAAGTCGGACATCTTCAAGTTGCCAAGGTTGAGAAACACTGGGCTAAGGGGAGGGGAGGTATGTTTGGGAAACTTGACTTATTAGAATGGACATTCAACAGCTCTCATCTGCATTCTACTGTAGCACTTCTCCGGGGGAAGGCCATTACAGTATAATTTTGTTTAAATTTAAACATATGTGGCCGAGTTCTTGGGAATTTAAAGCTGGGTGTATGTGTGCATGCATACAATTTCCTTGCTTTGCAAAAGCCATCAATGGCCAGGCCAAGACATTCATATGGCCCCAGATATGGCCTTATTTTATTACTTATTTATTAGTACTGACATTTATGCTAAGCAGAGAACTTTCTCTGCACTTCTTTTAAACCAGCTGCATCCAATCCATGGCCAGGGACCGCATGCAGCCCTGGACAGCTAGTAATGCGGCCCCACAAGATCGTAAACGTTTTAACATTATGGTGTGATTTATATACACGAACGGTATTATATATGTTTCATATGCGGCCCAAGACAATTCCTTTTCCGTCAATGCAACCCAGACAAGCCGAAAGGTTGGATAATGATGTTTCAAACAGTTCTCGCTGTTCTGGATGGAAATGAATTTGCTTTCAAACCTCTCTTTCTCAGGAGTAGGGAAAGGTGTAGCATGGTGTTCTTCCACTTATTTAATAAAGAGGTGTGCACAAGGTCCTGTCACTCATTGTAACACGCCTGTGTGGTGTTCTGTGAGCAGTTTGGCTTCTGAATAAAGGGAAACATACAGGTCCCTGGGCATTGGTGTAAGATCCAATCTGGGTCGGTCACTGGGACCAGAGGCTTAGTCTTCTGAGCTTCTGGATTTAATCAGTCAGTCAGTCAGAATTGAGCTAGAAGGAACCTTGGAGGTTGTCTAGACCAACCCACTGCTCAGACAGGAGACCCTATAACCGTGATGGCAAACCTTAGGACACGCGTGCCAGAAGTGGCATGCAGAGTCATCTCTCTGGGCACGCGAGCCATCACTTGTTGCTCTTCCGGGTTCCGGCATGCCGGCCAGCTGGTCTTCACATGCGCAGGAGCACCAGAAATCAGAAGAGCATCCATCCGGTGTGCATGCGTATGCCGAGAAGATGATCTTCTGATTTCCAGGGCGTGCATGCACACCGGCCAGCTGGTCTTCGTGCATGCATGCATGCCAGAAACCGGAAGACCAGGTGGCCAGTGCACATACATGCGCCGGAATCCAGAAGATCATCTTCTCAGCGTGTGCATGCGCACTGGGCGGCTGCTCTCTGCGTGCACGCATTCATGCACGAACGCTTGCACCCACATTTCGGCACTCGGTGCCAAAAAGGTTCACCAACAATGCCCTATACCAGGGGTGTCAAACTCAAGGGTCCGGAGGCCGGATCTGGCCCATAGGGTGCATAGATCTGGCCCATGGGGCCATCTTGGAAACAGCAGAGGGTTGCAGGATGCCGTCGAAGCCAAAAACCGAGCTCGGGAGCCCATTTTCACTGGCAGAGTATTCAGGTCACACACACACACACCCGACATGAGTGATGTCGAGCTGGCCACGCCCACCCTTGCCACCCCCATCCCAGCCCACTTCCCCGAAGTCAAGCACAATCCTACTGCGGCCCTCAATGAAGTTTGACACCTCTACCCTATACCATTCTAGGCAAGGGACTGTCCAGTCTCTCCTTAAAAACCTCCCAACATTGGAGCATCCACAATTTCTGAAGGCAAGCTGTTCCATTGGCTAATTGTCTTCACATTTAGGAAGTTTCTCCTCAATTCCAGGTTGCTTCTCTCCTTGATTAGTTTCCATCCATTGCCTCTTCTTGTGCTGGAGCCCATCCTCAGGGAACTTCCCTCTCTACTGGAATATATGAAGATCAGACTTGGGTTCCAATGGTTCGGCGCGGTTCGGCCACCAACGCACCTGAACCGGCTCTATTGTTGGCGGCGCCATCTTGATTTTTGGTTCTGCACATGTGCAGAATAATCTCCATTGCAGAAATGTTATTTTTTCCCTTTTTTGGTGTAAATGCGCACACACGCTGTTCTGACCCCTCTCTGTACAGTGAGTCATGCCAACACAAGATTACTGCTAGACAATTTATTCACAGTAAATTAACACGCCAACAAGACTTTGGCAGCAACCCAGACTTCCACAGATAAGAAATACACACCAGAGCTTCTCCAGCTTTAGTATAATAGTTGTATCCTGCAAACAGCCTCCTCCCAAAGTCTCTTCTTATATACTCTCTTGGGAGGACCCTATTCACAACCACCTGGCCCCAATTATCTTCTGTATCTCCATAGTTGCTGTCAACGCTTATTTGCCCGTCTTTGCCTGGCGTCCGGGATCAACTCCCTTAGCTCCTCCCCACTGCTCCAGGGCCTGACGTCAGGGACAAACTCCCTTTGACTTTCACTGCTGCTCCATGCCTCAGGCACCTCCTAGTGGCCAACCAGCCTCTCTGGTCCCTGCTCAGAGTCTGAACCCTGTCCAGGGTCCTCCACATCTTCCAGAGCCGACTCATAGGGTCCCTCACTATCAGAATCTGTTTGCAGCTCCAATGGCTCCTGCTGGGCCACAACACGCGCGGAGCATTTTTTTGCACCGAACCCACAGTAATGCCAGTAGCAACCCACCCCTGATGCAGACACATAGAATAGCCCAAAGCACACATCCCAGTAGAGAGAAATTCCCTGAGGATGGGTTTCGGCACGAATCCAAAACTCAGAACTTGGGAGTCTTCTGAGACCAACTCGGATTGAATAAAGCATAATGTGCTTTATTTTCCTTTTCGCTGAGGGCACTTGGATGCAATACATATCGAAGCATTCAATGATCTGTGGTTAACAGCTGACCGTATTGAATTTTACGGTTATCGCCAAGGCTAAAAAGCCTACAGCTGAGCCGGATCACTCAATGCAATATAAACTCGTTCCTAGTTCCCCTTGAAAGAGGACGTCATAGACACTGAGGAAAGCCAGGCCAGAATGGAAGGTTCCAGAAGAGAGTAATAATACTGCACTACATGAGGCAACCAATGGCCTGGCTCAACCTACCACAGCTTCCTACATTTCAACCCGATCTGAAGATTTTAATCTCCCCTCATTATAATCCTTTATTTTAACAGCCAGACTCTTTTTATTCATTTTTACTCGGCTTCCCAGAGTCACCTCATAAGAGAGGGGCATAAAAACTTTAATAAATAAACAAACAAATAAAATCACTTTTCCTGTTGTTTACAGAGCTAATTTTAAATTTTGTCTTAAAGCAGGTGGATCTAACACATGTCCGCACAATACAGTAGAAATTTATATGAAAAGTACATTTGTTACCCTGTTTCCCCGAAAATATGACCTGTCCTGAAGCTAACGCCTTTCCACATTTTTCGCATGGGCAAAAATATAAGCCCACCCCCCCAAAAATAAGCTCCCTGGACAACCCCCCCCCCTCCGCTCACTCACTTAGCGGTATCCCGAAGGCGCCAAGCCACGGGAGCCAGAGGGCGGAAAGGCATTCAGGTTGCTTGGTGCCTTTGGGATAACGCTAGGTTGGGGAGTGGCGTTCTGCCTGGCCGGAGGGGGGAGTTGCCTTGCAAGTGGGCTCCGAAGAGCCGGGCACAGCCTCAGGGGCGAAGCAGCCATGAGGTGACCATGCTCCCAAGCAGCCGCCCGGCAAACCCCCTCTCCAGCCGGGCAGAGCGCCATTCACTGACCTAGGGGGTATCCCTAATGTGCCAGCTCCCATGGCTTGGCACAATAGGGATACCCTCTAGGTCAGTGCATGGAGCTCTGCCCGGCTGGAGAGGGGGGTTGTGTGAGCACCTGTTCCGCCCCCAGCAAGCATGCCTCCCAGCCTCACCATGCCCTGACCCAGCCACCGCCGCTGCGCTCCGAGCATAACTTCTTCTCTGGCTTCCAAACTCCAAAACTCGGCTGCTGAGTCTTCCAGCAGCGGTTGCTCTAGGAGTGTGCTCTATGGTTGTGAGTTGGCTGCTCAAAGACTCTCTGTCCAGAGGACTTTCCGCCCGGAAGACTCTCTGTCTGGCAGCCGGCCCACAACCATAGAGCGCACTCCTAGAGCGGACACTGCTGGAAGACTCGGCAGCCGAGTTTTGGAGTTTGGAATCCGGAGAAGAAGTTATGCTCGGAGCGCAGCGGCGGCGGCTGGGCCAGGGCATGGTGGGGCTGGGAGGCATGCTTGCTGGGGGCAGAACAGGCGCTCGTGCAACCCCGTTCTCCAGCCGGGCAGAGCTCCATGCACTGACCTAGGGGGTATCCCAAATGTGCCAAGCCGCGGGAGCTGGGGGGCGAGCAGAGTGCCACATCCCTTAGCTGTGCCCCACTCTTCGGGAGCCCGCTCGCAAGGGAGCATCTGCCCGGCAACCCCAAAATAAGCCCTCCCCCTATAATAAGCCCAAGGCCATATTTCGTGGGGCAAAAGAAAATAAGACCCTGTCTTATTTTGGGGAAAACACGGTACTTATCCCATTATATATTTTATATGCGACCCAAAACCATTCCCTCAGTGCAGCCCAGGCAAGCCAAAAAATTGGGCAAAGCTTTGATTGAACAGTAGGTGGCAGCACACAATCAACCACATCTCAACTAAGAAGGGCAGGCCCAGTTAGGATCAAGAGTAGAATGGTGAAAGTCATCCAAAGAAAATCAGGACTTCAGACCAAGTCTGAAAAACGTGCAGTAAAAGCCAATGATAAACCATGCCTGTGTTACTGCCAAGAAATATGTGTCTATGAAGGTATTAAAGTTAAGGAGATTTTACCTCATTTTTCCCCAACCTACCATCAACCTCAGGTGTGCTGGAACTACAAGTCCTAGAATCTATAACTAACGTTCCCAATGCCTGGGAACTTTGGGTAATGTAGTTCTAACCCATTTAGCATATGCTATAGGAAAGAAGGCTGGTATATACCCAGTGGTAGGATTCAAATAATTTAACAACTGATTGTATGCCCTACTAATTTCTTCCAACACCCGGTTCACCAAACTGCTCAGAAAGTTAACAACCGGTTCTCCAGAAGTGGTGCAAATTGGCTGAATCCCATCACTGTATCTACCCTTCCCCTCTATGGTTGGACTCCATTAGAGTTCACGTATAACTTCCCATTGGAGTGCCTCTCCCATCTGCAAAATACAGTTGCCTTTACATGACTTGGTCAGATCTAATCATTTGGGGGAGAGAGCCAGTTCGGTGCAGTGGTTAAGGCATCAGGCTAGAAACCAGGAGACTAGGAATTCTAGACCTAACTTGGGCATTACGTCAGCTGAATGGCCTTGGGCCAATCCCTATCTCTCAGCCAGGGGTGGGTTCCGGCTTCTTCTACTGCCGGTTCACTGAGGGACATACTTTGGACGTGCGCTTGATGCATGCGCAGTAGGTTAAAAAATGCATCTGCACAGGCACAGAAGCAAAAAAACAAGATGGTGGCTGGGCCGATAGAACCGGTTCATGGCTGGCAGAGTTACTACCTACTTGGCCAAACCGGTCCGAACCGATAGAAACCTATTTCTACTCCCAGCCCAGAGGTGGGTTACTGCCAGTTTTACTACCAATTCGCAACCCCCAACATCCTAAAGCCCCTTCATTACATCATCACCCAGCAAGAGTCAACCAAAGCTTAGGACTCAGGACAGCCTACAGAGTTGCCCCTGCATGGCCCCATGGGAGTCTGACAACCAATCAGAATACAAGCTCAAATTCAAAGCCCAACAGAGGGTATGTCTCTGTCTCTGTCTCTGTCTCTGTCTCTGTCTCTGTCTCTCCCTCCCTCCCTCCCTTCCTCCCTCTCTCTCTCTCTCTCTCTCTCTCCCCCAAGTGCCTTTTTGCCCAGGGCCTCAAACCATGTGTCTCTGTTCATCATTAAACCATCTTTCCAAACAGCCACCATGTTCCCAGTGTCTTTCTCCTCACTTGGAACTGAACTCAGATGGACCTTTCTTCTAACCCGTGTTAGGCTGGGAATTCTGGAGACGGTTACCCAATCACATCTGAAGACATAAGTGGCTGGGAAAGGCCGATGACATGAACGAAAGAATCTGTGATTGAACGTTTATCCACTGATTTCTACAGGCAAAGCTCTCCGGAGGAATTAGCCTTCTGATAGATCACTCGCTTTCCCAGATTTGCTGAACTACAACTTCCAGGTGCTGATATATAGGTTTGGGGGGGGGAGAAGCTGTGTCCAACACCAGACTCCAAGAGAGATGTCGATTTCCATCAAGTTCCTCTGTCTGCCCTCATAAGCTGCAAGTGAATCCTTGAGTGCTTCCATGTGCTGCTATTTATTTAACAGTGAGGCTATTCAAAGAGGTGACTCACCCTCTGGCCCAGCCCCAACCCTTCCACAGAACCCAGAAGAAGGAAAACACACACACACACACACACACACACACACACACACGGAAATCACCACTGCCTGGCATCACAAAACTCTTTAACCCTATCCAACTTCTTCAACTCTTCCCCAGCAGCCACGACTTAGCCATTTTTCTCTCTTACTTCTATACAGAGTTGGATCGCTTCCCTTGAGTACCTCTTTAAAGCCAAAACATCCATTAAATCTCTATCAGGCAAACAGTATTGCTATGAGAATTGGGGTGGGGAAATAGTCCCCCTTTCTCTGATGAACGCAATAAGCCTGTATCGTGAAAACACATCTTAAAAACTGCATTCGACTATTTCTCACCAGCTGCTCTGATAAAAGTAAAGGTAAACATTTTTCCTGTCCAGTCATGTCTGACTCTAGGGGTCAGGGGTCATCTCCATTTCTTAGCCAAGAGAGCTAGCATTGTCCTACGACGTTTCCATGGTCATGTGGCCAGCATGAGTATACATTGAGGTGCACAGTATGTGGTTACCTTCCTACCAAAGTGGTACCTATTTATCTACTTGCTTTCAAACTGTCAAAAGTTCACTGGGAGCTGGAGCAAGTAGCAAGGGCTCACCCCATCATCCGCGGCACTTGGGTCTCGAACCCAGGCTGTCAGCTTGCCAGTTGACAAGCTCACCATCTTTACCGCCTCCAATTTGCTCTGTGAAGGTAAAGGTTCCCCTCGCATATATGTGCTAGCCGTTCCTGACTCTAGTGGGCGGTACTCGTCTCCATTTCAAAGCCAAAGAGCCAGTGCTGTCCGTGGACATGTGGCTGGCGTGACTAAATGCCAAAGGCGCACAGAAGACTGTTACCTTCCCACCAAAGGTTGTTCCTATTTTTCTACTTGCATTTTTACATGCCTTCAAACTGCATGGTTGGCAGAAGCTGGGACAAGTAATGGGAGCTCACTCCGTTATACGGTGCTAGGGATTCAAACCGTCAAACTGCCTACCTTTCTGATCGACAAGCCCAGCGTCTTAGCCACTGAGCCACTGCGTCTGATAGTCATGTTAATAAGTTCTTTTCACATGAAGAACTACCACTAAACCAATTAGCCTTGCTAAAGATTCAGAATTGGGCTAACCCTGCAAAAGAGGCTGCCCATTCTCCTAGGGGTTAAAACTACCATTTTGCATTTCCCACAATGCATCAGAGCCATGTTAAATTTAAGGGCATTCTGGGAAATGGAAATTTGCCACTTCCCACAGCAAGACATTCTGGAAACTTCCCACATGCTGGTAGGTTTGAATGTGGCAGATGCTGACGCAGGCATATCAGAAGACTTAACTTGAGAAAGTCCTTTCAGATGGAAAGCATGCTTACTGTCTTCAGAGACAGCGAGATCTGGCATTCTTTTGAAAGCATTTTTATGTCCGTTGGTTGTCATACAGCGAGTGCAAAATGTTTTGAATTCCAAACACCCTCCTAATCAATCACCCTGCTTCATAGTCAAAAGCCTGAGAGCAAAATAGGGAGTTTTCAACTATTCTGGAGGAGTTTTTAGCTGAATTTATAGCATTTCGAACTTGAAACTCCTTTAAAAAAATCTGTCAAGCCCTCATTTTCGGGCTTAAAACCAGGTATTTCTGACCCAGATTCCCCCCCCCCCAATTCAGATCCCTTCTAATTAAAAGGGGACAGCAAAAATTCTAGCACATTTTTTTGATGGTTCTCATGTTCAGTGGACAATTCTTAAAAAGCTGTTTGCATTCAGTTCTGGTTTTAAGTGTCCACATACTGTAACTCCAGAACAATTATTTTTCTTCTTCTTCACCTATTAACTAATGCATAGTTTTTACTGTTTTAAGTATTTCAAATCCCTTTCCAAGTTGCTTCAGAGGAAACAGAGGCATATTAAACATAAAAGACATAGTAATTTTCCCTTTTTCCTTCCTTCTGTTGTTTTTCTGTGACAGCCCCTCAAGTACTGGAAGATTGCTGTCATGTCACCCCTAGTCTAGACATAACTAGTCCCTCAATCATTCATCATATGGCTTGTTCTCTAGAACCAGGGGTGTCAAACTCAATTTCATCGAGGGCAGTATCAGGGTTGTGTTTGACCTCAGGGAGGCCTGGGGGGGGGGGCATGGCCAGCTCGACATCACTCCTGTCAGGGGCTCCTGTGGTGGCTCAAGCACTCTGCCAGCGAAAACAGGCTCCCGGGCTCTGTTTTCAGCTGCCATGGCTTTCTGCAACCCCCTGCTAGTGAAAACAGAGCTCGGGATGGGTGCATGCGGCCAGACAAGGAATAATGGATGGAAACTGATCAAGGAGAGATTCAACCTAGAAATAAGAAATGTTCCGACAGTGAGAACAATCAACCCATGGAACAGAAGTTGCCTTCGGAAGTTGTGGGAGCTTCATCCCTGGAGGCTTTCAAGAAGAGACTGGACTGCCATTTGTCAGAAATGGTGTATGTTCTGCTTGGGGGTTGGTCTAGATCAGTGTTTTTCAACCTTGGCAACTTGAAGATGTCCGGACTTCAACTCCCAGAATTCCCCAGCCAGCGAATGCTGGCTGGGGAATTCTGGGAGTTGAAGTCCGGACATCTTCAAGTTGCCAAGGTTGAAAAACACTGGTCTAGATGACCTACAGGGTCTCTTCCAACTCTGTTCATCTGATGTATGAGAAGACTTCTTTCACAATAACTGTAGCTATTTACTTTAATGAGTCTATCTTGCGTGCAATAGCTTGGGCAAGAAGCTGAACAAGTTTGAACACACAGACCCAAACAAGGTTTTGTAAACCACCAGGAAGTAGCCTTAATGTGCACAGTACACAAAACCGCCTATTACAACAGAGAGAGAGAGAGAAAGAGAGAGCGCTAATTCTTGGCCTAAGTCAAAGTCAGGTTTTTTGACAACACTACAGATCAGGTGCTCCCTGTAAGTACACACAAGCCATTTTATTCTGCAAAGCAAACAGCATTTTGCAGAATGCAATTAAAAAAAAAAAGACGTTTGCCACAGAGAAAAGGGGAGTGATCCAAGCAGTGTTGGTTGTGAGATCCAGGGAGAGACCCACTCATCTAAATATTGGATTGGTTATTCAATCAAAAGAGTTAACACACTTTTGGGAAACTGTGACTTCATGCAACAGATTGGGAGAAGGCCAAGAGCAAGCGAGGAGGGTATGTACGCGCAGCAACCCCAAAATGCTTCCAGCTGTTTGGATGCTATCCAAGCAAGGAGGCCAATTTACCATTAGCCCAGTTTCCTCTCCATCCTTTGTCTCCCATCTCCATTAAGGTCTTTTGCTAAATACCGCATCGGCTAAAACATAGCATGGACACATCCAGAGAGCAGTACCTTCCACCGTGGCCAAGGCTGCCTACTAAGGCTGGTGACCTCACGGGCATCCAAAACGACACCATCAACAAAGAGATCCAAGCCACAGGCCCTGCGGCCTGGAGACGCAGCTGACGGTGCAAAGTGATGTTCAATGATCCGAAAAGCAGACCCTGCACCTAGGGGAATGTGCTAGGAAGGAGAGGAGTCTCAGCTACAAAATGTTTGCTAAAAGGGCACCAAGGAAAGTTCTAAGTCCGTGATGGCGAACCTGTGGCACGCAGAACCCTCTCTGCTGGCACGCGAACCATTGCCCCAGCTCAGTTCCACTGCGCATGCGACTCCCGCCAGCCACCTGATTTTGGGGTCGATGCATGCGTGGGGAGAGTGCAGGAGACACGCACACATGCATGGGGTGCATGCATGGTGATAGCATGGGCATGCACGGGGGCTGTATGCACAGGGGCAATCGCACACGCATGCATGGGGTCAGAGGGCTTGCGCGCATTGCATTATGGGTGTACACACACACACACACACACACACACACACACATATGCTTTCAGCACTCGGAAGCAAAAAGCCATCGCTGTTCTAAGTCTTTACAGCCTGAAATATGATTAACCAGATGGGTAGATTGGACTCCTTCAAAACACACATAGACCTTACGATCCAATTCAACTGGGGACAAAGAGTAAGCATGTCGCGTAACTCCAAGTACAGAACCTGCCTTTGGTAGCCTTCCCAAAGATTTTAATTAGGGCAGGAAGTCCAGTTTGACCAGAGTGAAGGCCAACAAAAACTGGATCATCGTACAGGGATAGGGCAGAGTTGGGCAGCTATGGCGGGTTTATGACCTGAGTGGACTTCAATTCCCAGAATTCCTGAGCCAGCAGAGGAATTCTGGGAGTCGAAGTCCACAGGTCATAAAATTGACATTTTGGCTCCTCCCTGAGATAAGGCGACTTAACTTTTTCATCCTGCTGGTTTTAGTTTCTTGGGCCACTCCTTTAGAATTTTTTTTTTTAAGATTTCTTTTTTGTTTGTTAAGAATTTTGTTTTATATTTTTAAGTTCCTTGTGCCTGGCCCTCCTTATGTGGTCTTTGACTGCAGTATAGGTTGATTTGATTTTGTATCTTGGGAGAGAGGGGGAGATGAGACTCCCACCTGCAAGTTAAGGAACACGATACAGTGCTTTTACAGCCCTCTCTAAGCAGTTTACGGAGTCAGTCCCTTGCCCCCAACAATATGGGTCCTCATTTTACCCACCTCGGAAGGATGGAAGACTAAGTCAACCTTGAGCTGGTTAGGATAGAACGTTTAGCAGTGAGCAGAGTCAGCCTGCAATACTGCATTCTAGCCACTGCGCCACCACCAAAAATCACTGTGGGGGTCACCAAAGTGTTAACAAGGCCATTGTTGACTGTAAGCACGCAGGTGGGTTGCCTATTCCGATGCATTGAAGTGATTTGCTGGGCCAAAAATTCTTTTGTGCCATAAAGGGAAGAAGCCATTTCCTACCTCGCACATCTGCAGCTGGAAAGTGCGGCGTTCCTTCTGCAGGTCCTCTGTGATCTCGGCGGCCGAAGGTTCCGTCTGGATGACTCCCGATATCTTGGCTCGCTCCTTCTCCTTCTCCAGCTTTGCTCTAAGGCAACAGAGAACCCCGGAGGCAACAAGACAGACAAGAGTGAGAATCATTTGTGATGTACAAATGGTGTGCGGGGAATTCTACAGGTGGTTGTGGCTGCCATCTGTCTGTTACTTGCGGTCTTATTTTAATACAGATTGCAATGCAGGGAAACGCCTTAAGGTCTGGGTCACGCCATGATCTACTTGGCTCAATCCAGGTCTCAAGACGGACTGGCAGCTGCTAACCAGCTTTTCAGCACACAGAGGCCTTTCCACAAGATGCCAAGATCACGCTGAGGCGTTTTACCACCACTACGGGTAGTCCTCGGCTTCCGACCACAGTTGAGCCCCAAATTTAGGTTTTCAAATGAGACGTTTGTGAAGTGAGTTTTGCCTCATTTTATGACCTTTCTTGACAAAAGATCCCTGCAGTTAATAAGTTGGTAATCTAGTTGTTAAGTGAATAGCACTTAGACTTATATACCGCTTCATAGTGCTTTACGGTTATAGTGGTTTGCTCTAAGTGGTTTTACAGAGCCAGCATTTTGCCCCCAACAAACTGGCTCCTCGTTTTATTGATCTCAGCCAGATGGAAGGATGAGTCAACCTTGAGCCTGGTGGGATTTGATCTGCCAAACTGCAGGCAGCCGGCAATCAGCAAACGTAGCCTGCAGTTCTGCGCTCTAACCACTGCGCCAGCGGGAGAAGAATCTGGGCTTCCCACTGGACAGAAAGTCCCAGAAGAGGATCACATGATCTTGGGACACAGCAATGCTCATAAGCAGTGGTGGGATTCAAATAATTTAACAACCGGTTCTCTGCCCTAATGACCAACTGGGTAGGTGTGGCTTGGTGGTCATGTGACTGGGTGGGTGTGGCCAATTCAACATCACTTATGTCGATGGGCGCTTCGTCTTAGCTGTTAGAATGTAACAAGGGTTAACAGCAGTTTCTGTAATCAGGGCAATAAAGTTCAGGCTAGAAACAACACCAGAATATTTCCTTCTTGCCTTCCTTACAGGATTAGCCTTATAAAGTGGGGAAAAACAAAATGAGATTTCTTCCGACAACCGATCTCTGAACTGGTTAGAAAGTTAGCAACCGGTTCTCCCAAATAGGTGTGAACTGGCTGAATCCCACCACTGGTCATAAGTATGAACCAGTTGCCAAACGTCTGAAATTTGATCACATAACTCTGAAAGACGGTCATGTGTCACTTTTTTCACTGCCATCGTCACTTTGAACAGTCACTAAATGAATTGTTGTAAGTCGAGGACTGCCTTTATCTATCCCAGGGCTTACACAGATATTTTTCCCAAGCCCGTTTTCAAGATCCCGGGTTCAGCATGCAAACGATACCTTCCATTTGAGCTGCGCACTGCTTTGGGTTCAAAGGGAAAAAGCCACTTAAGTGAATACGATTTTATGGACTCGCTCCTAGTCCAGGGGTCTCCGCACCAGGCAACTTTAAAGACTCATGGACTTCAATTCCCAGAAGTCCTCTGCAGCAGTTCTGGGAGTTGAGGTCCACAAGTCTTAAAGCTGCCAACTTTGGAGACCCCTAGGCCACTGTTGGCTAACCTTTTCGCATGCGCTTGCTGGGCAGCTGATCTTCCGGTTTCTGGCACATGCATGCGCACTGGCCAGTTGCTATTCCAGTTTCCAGTGCGCATGCACAAGCAAAGACCAGTTGGCCAGCGTGCATGTTTCCCCGGGCAGCTGCTCTTCCGGGAACCTGAAAGAGCAGCTGGTGATGGCACACATGCCCAGAGGACTCTGCATGCCACCTCTGACATGCGTGCCATAGGTTTGCCATCACAGCCCTAGGCCCATCAACCGCTCCTTACAGCAGTTGGCTCTTTCCCGAGGATTGCATGGCTGCTTTCTGGAATCGCAGTGCCATCCTGAGAAAATACGTGGCATTTACCTCCCAAAGACCCGTCAGATCTCACAGGCTCGGCCTCCTCCGGGTTCCGTCCACCAGCCAATGCCATCTGGCTACTACCCGGGGGAGGGCCTTCTCTGTAGCAGCTCCGGCCCTTTGGAACGAACTCCCCGTGGAGATCCGGACCCTCACCTCTCTCCAGGCCTTCCGGAAAGCCGTCAAAACCTGGCTGTGCCGGCAGGCCTGGGGTTGATGAGTTCCCCTCCCCTCTCGACTGGTATGGCTGTGTGATTTTCATGTATTTTAATTATGTGTACTGTTGTTTATGTTCCCTTTCCCCCCTGAGTTGTTCGCCGCCCTGAGTCCCTCCTGGAGAAGGGCGGCATACAAATAAACCAAATACAATCCAATACAATTTGTTTAGGCCTATAAATGCCCATCTACAACTTCTTAATCAAAGGGTGTCTCCAGGGATCGCCCTGCAGCTGCAGAAGACAACGAAGCAACCCCAGAAAAGGAGCGGCTGCTTTAAACAGTGACTGACAGGTATTAGGTGAGCTCCAAGTGTTCTTCAAAGCATTTATTTTTTGCTTTTGGAATCCATAGCACTTTTAACCACTACGGCCAGGAAAATACTGGATAGCCCAGGGGCACGTTGTAAAGGACACTTGCGTTGGCTGGCTCACCCAAATCCCACAACCTCCCTTCTGGCTTGTCCACAACAAAACACTTTTGTTTAGGAGAAGATGGAAGAATCAATCCGCTCCTGCCAGAGGCAATAGTAAGGGTTGGTTACTCACACTTTGGTCTCGTAATCCTTCCAAGCCTTTTCAATTTGCTTCTTGGAATCCTGCCCAGGGAAAGAGAAGAAAGGAGAAAGAATCAACAAGGGAGTTACTGGAGGGTAAGAACACGCCCACACAAGCACCCGTATCATTGGGCAAAGTGTCCCCCCCCCGCAAACCCTCAAACACATATGGATCTCTGCATTGTGGGCCGATATTCGAACCATCTCCTTGGGGGCTGGAGGCTGGAAATCTGGGTTTCTCAGGCACCTTCATAAGCAATTGGATTTGGATTTAGGATTGGATTTATTACATTTATATGCTGCCCTTTTCCCCGAAGGGGACTCAATGAGCCATGGTGGCGCAGTGGTTCGAGTGCAGTACTGCAGGCTACTTCTGCTGGCTGCCGGCTGTCTGCAATTTGGCAGATCGAATCTCACCAGGCTCCAGGTTGACTCATCCTTCCATCTTTTCTAGAAGGGTTAAATGAGGACCCAGATTGTTGGAGGGGGGGGGGCAATATGTTGACTCTATAAACTACTTAGAGAGAGCTGTAAAGCATCGTTAGACTTATAAGTCTAAGTGCTAGTGTATTGACCTCAGCAGGATCGAAGGCTGAATCTACCTTGAGCCCAGTCAGGATCGAACTTCAGAGTTTGCCTGCAATGCTGCACATTAACCACTGCACCACCAGAAAAAGTCTAATAAAGTAAAAATCTAGTTGTGTGGGGGGAAATAGAAGTTTAAAAAGAAAAGTAAGCTCTTGTTCAACATGTTAGCCTCAGTGCTTATTGCATTCCTCAGGACACGAAAAAGTGACATTATCATTAACTAGACCAGTGTTTCTCAACCTTGGCAACTTGAAGACGTCTGGACTTCAACTCCCAGAATTCCCCAGCCAGCATTTGCTGAACTAGATGTTCTTCTGGAAGCAACTTCCATGTTTTTCTTTACTGCATCCCTCCCCGCCCCCACTTAACATGGTATCCACCATAGCATTTATCCTAATTTTTAAGTTCAGGAATTTTTCAGGTCAAGCATGGATAGGAATAATACAAAAAAAGTTGATCCCAGGGTTGGCCAAAGTCAACATTAAATGGGAGACGTTTCTTTTGTTTGTTCTGTTTGTGGTGAGGTGAGAGAATTCCTTTCTGGTTCTCAGCATCTTTTGCACAATCCTGGAAAGAGATGTGACTGCTTTAATGAGTCATGCACAGCTGCTACAGTAACAGCCCCGGGTCTCAAAACACCTCTTTCTGAGTCAAATCCTTTATTTATTTAGTTTTTAAAAATGTATTATACTTATACACATAGACAAAAACATACACAACATTTACCAACAACATCGGAACTACACATTCCTTCTTACAGCAGATACTGTATCTATCGGTGCATCTTTGCAAACACTATTTCCCTCTCAATACATCTCTATGTAATTTTACACTTATAATCTGTTCTGACCCCCTCCTCCATCCAGTAACGAATGCCGAGACAAGCTTAGCTGGAATTCCACAGCACTTTATTAGCAGGAAACATAAATCTCGGTGGCTGAAAGCCCAAGCATAACAAACAGATAAGAACCTTGGCAGCAACTCAGACTTCGACAGAGACAGATAACAGCTTCTCCAGCGTTAAGAAGGAAGTTGACTCCTTCAAACCAGACTCCTTCCAGAGTCTCTCCTTAAATACAATTTTGAGAGGAGCCTAATTACGACCACCTGGGTCCAATTATCTTTTGTATCTGTGTAGCTGTTCTCTATCTATCTGCCCAGCATCACCGGGCATCCAGGACCACCTCCCTTGTCTCCTCATCACTACTCCAAGGCCTGACGTCAGGAGCACACTCACTTCGGCTTCACCGCTGCTCCATGCCTCAGGCGCCTCCTGGTGGCCAACCAGCCTCTCTGCGTCCTGCTCGGAGTTGGAACCCTGTCCAGGGTCCTCCAACTCTTCCAGAGCCGACTCATAAGGCCCCTCGTTGGCGGAGTCTGTTTGCAGCTCCAATGGCTCCTGCTGGGCCACAACATAATCCTATTGTTTCTTACTCTTTTGCTTATCAGTCTATGTTTGGTTATTTGTATCAGACACTCTTTGTTGTTCCTCTACTAATATATAACTTTTCCAACTTTTGTAAATCCTACTTTTCCTACATTTGTATCACTAATTCCTACTTCTTCTAGAATACAAATTACCTTTTCCAAATTCTTATTTCCTACTTCTGTCATCTAACCACTTTTCCCCATTTTTCCCAAATTAAATAGTACTCTGTTTCCTCCTTTCCTTGAATTTCCTTGATCATTTTATCCATCTCTGCGCATTCTAAAACCTTCCATATTATCTCATCTTCACTTGGCATTGTATTGTTGTTCCATTTCTGCGCGTATAATATTCTGGCCGCTGTAATAATATGCAGAATTAGATATAATTCTACAATAAAGTCTCTTTATTGTATTTTGTTGTGGTTAAGCCTAATAAAAATGTCTTCAGTTTCCAATCTTTGTGATTCCCTTTATGGCTTGAGTCAAATCCTTTAAAGCACTGCACAGCACGAATGCATCAAGATTTACTCAATTGGAATGTAACTTCTGCATTCAGAGCTGCATCTCTGTAACTTTCTTGGCAGCCAGGTGGGAGGTGTTTAGCACAGCCTTTAATCTGGTGTCCCATCCAAGGAATAGCCAGATTCATCCCTGCTTAGCTTTTGCAAGACTAGCCAAAGTCAGCTAGATCATTCGACAACCAAGATGAACTAGCAGGTTGTAAAACATTTCCAAGGAAAAATATCAATTAGTTGTAAGGTTTCCTGATGAGCCTTGGTGGATCAGGCCCGCAGCCCATCTAATCCAATATTCTGTGTCTCACTTACAGCAGGATTATTATTCTGCACGCAAGAATGTGAAATCATAACTGCCAGGTTTTTTTTAGCTGGTATTGGCCTTCCTACACATCGAATTCTTCTCTTTTTGCTAATGTTTTATTTGTTCCATTTATATTACTTTCCATTTCCATCAAACAGTGTGTGATCTGGGTACAGTCATTGAACAATCATAAGCCACATATTTGTTATTATATTCGCCACAATGTTATATTCGATCACCGCCGCTGTTCATCGCTACCAATTGCCATGATTCGCAGCCATCAGCAGCAGCAGCAAACAGCAGTCTCAATCCCCGCTGCCTAGAACAGCTGATCGGAGGTATTCTGGGAAGCCGATCCAACCGCCAATCAGCTGCTCAGCAGCAAAGGCTCCAGCATTCCTCAGTGGTGGCGGGTGGCGGTGACAAGTACCAACCCCCCTCCCTCCCCTGCAATATTCGCTCTGTAAGTTGCACAGGTATTTCCACCCAATGCATCTTATAGACCAAAAAATACGGTAGTTAAATTTCCCTGTCCCTGTCCTGATAAACTATGGAAAGAAATTATAAATTAGCTTTATAAGCAGTAGCTTATAAAGAAAACGTTTTATAGATTTTAAAATGTTTTATAGATGGCATTTGCCTCCAGCGAGATTGGCCAAAATGTACCCAAATTTATCCCCCAGTGTTGAAGATGCAGCCACAAGCCTGGAACATTCTCTCATATTTGGTGGACGTGCCCCATCACAAGGAAGTAGTGGTGCAAAATTCGGAAATGGTTGGAAGAAATTACTGAGCGACAAATAGAACTCAGACCAGAAGCATTCTTATTAGTACCACTAGACCAAAACATGGACAAATAATCTCAATACATAATCATACACATATTCACTAAAGCCAGGATTGCTTTCGCACAAAACTGGAAAGAAATCAATACACCCTCAGATGAAAGTACAAGCAGGAAAATACTCGAATGCACAGAAATGGATAAAATGACAATAGAACTAAAAGAAAGAGAAGAATCGGACGTCTATAAAGTACGGAATAAAATGTATAAGTGGCTAGAAATCAGAAGCCAAAACAGAAAATAGAGAATACAAATATATGGTGATACAGATGATGAATATTATTATAAGCCCTTCATGGTATTGGACCTGGGTACTTGAGAGACCGCCTGCTGCCAATTACCTCCACTAGACCGATTAGATCCCATAGATTAGGCCTCCTCCGAATTCCATCCGCCGGCCAGTGTCGACTGGCGACTACTCGGAGGAGAGCCTTCTCTGTGGCTGCTCCGACCCTCTGGAACGAACTCCCCGTGGAGATTCGAACCCTCACCACCCTCCAGGCCTTCCGCAAAGCCCTTAAAACCTGGCTGTTCCGACAGGCCTGGGGCTAAAGAACTGTTGCCCCCGTCTCAAATTGGTATTACTGTTGTGTTTTAATCATGCATTGTTTTTTATGTCGTTTTAAATTCTTGTTTGTATCCCCCTTCCCTGGTTGAGTTGTGAGCCGCCCTGAGTCCCCTTCGGGGGAAAAGGGCGGCATATAAATAAAATCAACATTCAACATTCAACATAAGTGTTAATACTACATTTGCTACATTATAGGGCAAGGTTAAAGTAATAGGAAGGCAGCGCAGAAGGGAGAATTATAAAAGCTAAGCAGGAAAGTCGATATAAAAAGCTGTAAAATTACTGTACATTGTTATCTATGTTCTGTGTTTTTTTTTCCTTGTTGTGTCTTCTTTACTGTTTTTAAAGATTCAAAACATTCAATAAAAATTATTTTTTAAAAAAAAAAAAAAGTTTCCCTGTCCAGTTGTGTCCAGGATGAGCGGTGCTCATTTCCGTTTCTTGGCCAAGGGAGCCAGCATTGTCCAAAGACAATTTCCATGGTCATGTAGCCAGCATGGCTATATGCCAAAGGCACACAGAACACTGTTACTTTCTCACTGCAGTGGTAGCTATTGATCTACTCGCATTTGCATGCTTTCAAGCTGCTAAGTAGGCAGGAATTGGGGCTGGTAAGGGCCTCAATGTCTGGGATGTCGGCTCTCCAGCTGACAAGCACAGCATCTTTCGCTGCTGGACCACCACATCTCACTAATTAGCAAGCAACCTTTAATGCCAACAGCCATCATATCCTGATACTCTACTCTTCTTTCAAAACCCAACAGGTTGCCTTTACCCCAACAGACAGCAGTGAATTCTGCAATTTAATTATGAACGGAGTAAAAAGTATTTCTTTTAATGATTGCAAGTCTCTCTTACATCTGCCAACAGATCACTGGACAAGAGGTGCCCATTCATGTATTCCCCAATATTTGTTCTTAAGTAGTGGGGTAAGCAACCTCTACTACTTCCTGTCCAGCCTGCTTTACTTAACCCGTTGTGATCTGTTAAATCCCACTGATTGGCAGCCCACAGCGCTTCCAAAGACTCGGTTCCTTAGAAACAGCACGCAATGAACTATCTGATGTAAAGAAATGGCCTGTAGCAATGGGGGGAAAATCTTTCCCTCTGCCAGAAAATCAACTCCACAGAAAGGGCCCGCAAAGAAAACAGAAAACTGAGTGAGCCTGTTTTATGGAACAAAGCGGGTTTTCCTGTTTAGCCAGTTTACAATGGATTAGGCGCTTGGGGGGGGGGGAGAGAAAGCAGAGAAACACAGCAAGAAAAGGAAAAAAACAAGAGGCATTGGTGCTTGATTTTAACTGTGTGCACACGCATTGACAGCCGTCGTTCGAACAGTACAGAATCATGGTCTGTCTATAGAGCCACTATGCTATGCAACTGCAGTAGCTTGAAAGGAACTGAAGTGAAACAAAATGAAAAAAGCAAGTTACCAATATGAGATGATTCTGAAGAGTCTGGAAAACCTCAGAGTGGAATGGGAACTTAACAAAAGCGAGCAGAGCAAAGTAGCCTTTTCTATGGCCATGACAGGAGCCTCTATTCTTGGCCTATCTTACGTTGCAAGAGCTGTTGTAAGCATTTTTGCTAGCAGGAAATAAAAATAAGCTTTCCACAAACAAATAAACATACAGAGTCCAATCATGCAAATGAGTTAAGAAATTTATATTTGTCCCTGCAAAGGTGCCATTTTCTAAATCAGAAGTCACGCATCAATTCAACCCAAATTCCAGTTAAAGAAATAAACTTGTAATCTGCCGATATTTCCGACACCCATAGTATGGAATGAGGTAACTAAAAATAAACAGTCCCCACCATTATTATGGTCACCTGCAACCTGCTTCTGAATAGAAGTACGTAAATCCAAACATAAATAAATAATCATGCATGGAGGCAAGTCAGATCTTGTCAGAGTATGTTCATAGACTGGAATAGACATGGCAACAAGGTCAGCCAATGAGGGCTGTTTGGAAACAGTATTTTCTGGAGACAGCTAGGAGCCTGGATGTAGCTTAGCTCTATAGCTCTGAGTCTGTGCTGAGCTCAAAAATTAGTCTACTGCTCTGAACTGAAACTGAAACTGTTTTCTCCTCTGCCTATGTTTGCTTGTATTTACTACCACATTGGAAAACCTGCTTTTGGTATTGCATATTTACTTCATGTGTTTTATTATATATAAAGAGAAGTTAATGAATCCTGCTGAATCAGTTACCTGTGTGTGCTTCCTGGATGTGATTGCTGCAACAAACTCTGACAGATCTAAATAGCACTTTTTTTAAATATCAAGCTAAGTCACAAGCTAAAAAAACACAGGAAGTCATCCTGCAATACTGCATCCTAACCACTGTACCACCAGGTCTCTCTCAAATATATGTCTGGCCCACCCCAATTCCAAGCCTACATTTCTCCCCCAGGTAAATGATTC
The DNA here is from genome assembly GCF_051295495.1 of Thamnophis sirtalis. Lineage (NCBI taxonomy): Eukaryota > Metazoa > Chordata > Lepidosauria > Squamata > Natricidae > Thamnophis > Thamnophis sirtalis. Next base: position 16,337,710 of record NW_028261393.1, on the reverse strand, counting down.
CTGATTCCTTAAGAGAAAAAAATAAACCTACCAGCCGGGTGTCCTTCAACTGTCCTTTCAACAGATTGTCCAGAGGAAAAGAGACTATGTTGTTCAGATTCTGCACCTGGGAAAAGATGGAAGAGGAGACTCGTTTACATACCTCCAAGCAAACAAAAAAAGCAATCTTGAATTATCATCAAATCTGCCCAGGCTCATCAGTAATTTGTAATGTCCAATTTTCAAACGGTTGAAAATAATCACAGTTAGTACAGAGAGAGAAAAATTACTGTATTTTCAAAAAAGAGGCTGAAAATCTGGGTGCGTCTTATACACTGAATACAGCATTTTTTGCCTCCCGAAGCCTCGCCCCCTTCACCAAAATGGCCATGCAGAGCCTGTAGAAGGCTTTCAGAAACCTCCTGGGGACTGGGGAAGGAAGAATTGAGTGAAAAACAGGCCATTATTTGCCCCCAGCCCCCAGGAGTACTCTATCAGCCTCCTAAAAGCTATGCATGCAATTTTTTTTTTACAAAAAACGGGCCTGTTTTCACAGAAATGGGGCATTTTTTGCTCATGGGGGGGGCACCCTCTAGGAGCACTCTGCAACCCCCCTAAAGGCTATTCATGCCTTTTGGGGGGGAAACAGGCCCATTTTTTGTGAAAAAATTTTTGGGAGATTTGCAGAGTGCAAAACCTTTTTTTTAAAAATGTGCCTATTTAAAACCTTTGTGCGTCTTATACTCCAGTGCATCTTATACTCCGAAAAATACAGTATTGTTCAGTTCAAAACAGCATTCAACGCTTCAGCCATCTGAGCAACAAGAGAACTCCGTACAACTCTGTTAGGGGTATCTCCGTTGGGAGACAGAAAGTAGCGCAGCGGAATGTACAGAAAGAGAGAGAAGGAACGTTGCTAGTAGAAGAAACACACGAATAGAGTCTCAGACACTGCTAGTAAAAACAAGTAGCTTTACTACTAACAATAGCTTCACAAGCAGTGATAGTAGATGTGTGTCCAAAACACAATTCAAAAAACAAACAATTGCTTACAGTCACAGTTCACGTTCCAGTCATCAAGCGAGCAAGGAGTCATCAAGCATAGGACAAGCAGAGAGAGAGAGAGAGAGGGAGGGAGGGAGGGAGGGAGGGAGGGAGAGAGAGAGAGAGAGAGAGAGAGAGAGCTTTCCTGACTCCCTCTTATTGTAAAGTTAATTACAGCTGATAAGTACATTCACCCAGTTAAAGCAACATCGACCATTTGTTATTATATATGAATCTATATTGCCTACCCAACACTCGGAGTATACTCCCAACAAACCCTTCTCAAACTGCTGGGTATTTAAAATCATAACAATGAAATAAACTACTGACTGTAATGATGGAAAGTCATGCAAATACTACAGGCAGTCCTCCGTTTACAAACATTCATTTAGTGACTGCTTGAAGTCACGATGGTGCTGAAAAAAATGATTGACGTCCCGTCCTCGCACTTATCACCATTGCAGCATCCCAAGGTTCATGCAGTTATGATCTCGGTGCGCTTGGCAACCAGCTCATATTTACAATGGTTGCAGCATACCCGGGTTGCACAATTGCCACCTGCAAGCTTCCCAGCTGGCTTCCAACAAGCAAAGTCAATGGGAAAGCTGGAAGGGAAGGTCCTCACTTAATGTTCTGACTTAGGCTTCCCAAGAGCATGAAGCAAACTCCTTCTCCCGACAAAAAAAAACCTTTTATTAGTTTATTGTGAATTCTGCTCATTCACCTCCAGCAAAGTCTTTCAAGGGAGGATTTACAGTCACAGACCTTATCTGGCTTGGAGAGCTGCCAGCCCGATACCTGCAAAACTTGGCAAGGAGTCTCAGAGAGTCACGAACCAATTAAGCGAACTAATTGTCTCCAGCAAACTCCCCTCCCCTTTTGCTCCTCTTTTATTTCCTCTGGGAGGGGCCATTCATTGTCCACCTGTGGCCTTACTCCCAAGTCGACCCCTGTTCTTTAGCTGTTCCTTTTGTCTGGCAACTCTGCGCATGCGTCCACTGAGAACAGGCTCCAGCTGTTTGTCTGCCTCACTGATGTCTGACTCAGCTGGTATCTGTCAGACGGCCCTGGCTCCCTCTCTGCCTCCGACACAGAGCCCTCATCAGAGCCTTCCCCAGACTCCAGGACTGGCCCATGTTCCTCCCTAACCTGCGCCAAGGTGGCGCAGTGGTTAAATGCAGCACTGCAGGCTACTGCTAGATCAGCAGGTCAGCGGTTCAAATCTCACCGGCTCAGGGTTGACTCAGCCTTCCATCCTTCCGAGGTGGGTAAAATGAGGACCCAGATTGTTGGGGGCAATATGCTGACTCTCTGTAAACCGCTTAGAGAGGCCTGAAAGGCCTATGAAGCGGTATATAAGTCTACTGCTATTGCTATTGCTATTGCTAACCTCCTCACTGTCCGAATCTACTGCTAGCTCCATTGGCAGCTGGCGGGCCACAACACTTAATGTCCATACCGTTTGAAAACAATATTTCCATTTGCAGTCATAATAAAGGACAACCTGAATAGATTTCAGCAAAGCTTTTTTTGTGTGAATTTCAATGTACAAAAGATGAGATGTGGGCCATAAGCTACAACAGCTTCCCTCCCTTCTATGGCTAGAGAGGCCTTTTCCCACTTCCAGAGTTTTTAGGACGGCCTCAGAAGAATGTTGGCAGTTGAATCCTGCCACAAACCACCTTTCCTGTTTAGCCATGCAGGCAGGCAGCCCTTCCCCAAAGGCCACATTCTAAAACTGGGGTGGGGATTCCCAAAGCCCCAAATCCAAAACCGCCAAAAGACAGAGAAATCCTTTCGATTCAGCCAGAAGTCCAAAAGAGCCAGGAGACGAAACCACATGGCAACATCCAAGACTCCAACTAACCTCCACGGGAAGGAATGGATTTGGAAAAGGAGAAGAACTGGAGGGGGGGGCAAAGCCACCATCATCGGAGCCCAAATGGCTGCACCCCCAATTTTTTTTTTTAAAGGTGCCACCCACAGGCTAGAAATAAACAGAAGCTATGGGATAGTTTTTGATCAGGTACAGATGTGCTAGAGACGCTGCTAGGAAAATCAAAGCCTCCACCTAAAACTGGCTTTTCTTTTGAGCAAGGAAAAGGTGGAACATCCATGGGTATATCCAAGGGGCTTCTCCCGCGTCATGAAAATGACGCATGTACTATAATGTGCACCCCGAAGTCATAGCATACGGCTCTCAGCTTACAATTTGGACCTAAGCAAGATGGTTCTTAGGTGTGCTGCGTCTAATTTTACAACCCCTTTTTTCCCCCATGGTTGTTAAGCGAACCACAAGAGTTGTTAAGTGAATGAGGTGGTCATTAAGTAAACCCGGTGTCAGGCCTGCAGCCATCTTTTCTTTTGGATCTTGGGCCTGCCACACTTTCTATTATTCTACTATGCATTTTTCTATTGTGGGAAAATGGCAGGGGGGATTGTATGGAGTTCGATGCTATGTAGCCATAACAACATTCTTTCTAGAAAGCCAAGGTCATTCTTTGTCTCTGCACTTCTGTACCTGACCGGAATTGGATGGGCGGAACTGCAAGCATGGCAGTGGGAGATTGGACCATGTGATGGACTTGTGAGTATGGGGGCAAGATCTTGAACTTTCAACTGGGTGGGGAAAACTAGGAAACTTTCAGATTCGAGTTCTCCCAGATGTGTCAACATGGCTCTCTTAATAAATTGGAACTTTGAGCAATACTTTGCCTTGGACTCTGATTTAATTTTGGATGCTATTTGGAATGCTGACACCCAGCTTCCCCCATTGACTTTATTTGTCAAAAGCCAGCTGGGAAGGTCTCAGGTGGTCATTATATGACCCTGGGATGGTGCAACCATCATAAATACATGCCTGTTTCTGAATCATGTGACTTGGAAATATTCATAAGCATGGTCATAAGTGTGAAAAATGGTCATCAATCACTTTTTTTTAGTGCCGTTGTAACTTGGAACAGTCATTGAATTAAATGGCTGTAGGTTGAGGGCTACCTGATATAATGATATAATTGAGGCTTCTAACAGGAAGCTCTGGCAGCTTCGTATGTAAAAGATGTAGTATGCAAATCTTTGTAAAATATTCATATGTAAATGAACCGATTCAGTTCTACAGAGGAATTATTGAGTCTGTCATCTGCACCTCTATAACTGTCTGGTTTGGCTCTGCAACTCAACAAGACAGGCACAGGCTTCAACGGATAATTAGAACTGCAGAAAAAACAATTGCTACCAATCTGCCTTCCATTGAGGACCTGTACACTGCACAAGTCAAAAAGAGGGCTGTGAAAATATTTACAGACCCCTCACATCCTGGACATAAATTGCTTCAACTCCTGCCCTCAAAACGATGCTATAGGGCACTGCACACCAAGACAACTAGACACAAGGACAGTTTTTTCTCGAATGCCATCACTCTGCTAAATAAATAATTCCCACAACACTGTCAAATAATTTACTAAGAATATATTCTTCTTCTCTTCCTTCCTAGTACCTATCTCTCCCCACTTATGACTGCAACCATGTTGCTTGTATCTTTCAATTTATATTGTTTTTATTTGTTTCCCAGTACGATTTGATAGCTTATTAGTAACCTTGACTATCGCTAAGTGTTGTATCTTTTTATTCTTGATGAATGTATTAAGTTCTCCTTATGTACACTGAGAGCCTATGCACCAAAGACAAATTCCTTGTTATCCAATCACACTTGGCCAATAAAGAATTCTATTCTATTCTATGTAACTGGATAAACAACAACCTTATAGCAATAGCAATAGCAGTTAGACTTATATACCGCTTCACAGGGCTTTCAGCCCTCTCTAAGCGGTTTACAGAGTCAGCATATTGCCCCCACAGTCTGGGTCCTCATTTTACCCTCGGAAGGATAGAAGGCTGAGTCAACCTGGAGCCGGTGAGATTTGAACCGCCGAACTGCAGCTAGCAGTCAGCTGAAGTGGCGGCAGTACTGCACTCTACCCACTGCGCCACCTCGGCTCCATCTACTTATGAGCTGTAGATGTGCTTCAGGGACAATTTCCATCATCTTCTTCCAGCCAAGCCAACTATCCTGCTGGTTAAGGATGCTGACAACATGCATAGTTCTACCTTAAGAAGAAAACCTTCCCAACTCAGGATGCAGGAGATTAGTAGAGGACCACCTCTTCATGCCTAACCAAATTCATGTGTGCGGAAGGACGAACGTCCCACAACTTACAGGAATGACTGAATCATTCAAGATCAGTTAAAAAGATGTGAGGTTCACTCCGAAGCAGACACAACCCTCTATTTTTGAAGCCAGCCAGCCATCACGGACTGTAAACCATAATTATGACTTAGCATAACATGAGGATCCCAGCCCCAGAGGATTCTTCGACAAGTCATGCTTCAAACAAACCACAGCCAGTTTACACATCACACTAAGTCAATATTTGGGGTTTTGAGAGAGGATCTGCAAAGACAGCCATTCAAGGCAGCAAGGCATGCCAAAATGCACCATCTATATCTGTGATGGCAAATCTATGGCACACATGCTGGAAGTGGCATGCAAAGCCATTTCTCTGGGCACAAGAGCTGTTAAACCATTGCTCTTCTGGCTCTGGCGCACCAGCCAGTTGGTCTTCACACGGTGTGCGGGAACACTGGAAACCAGAAAAGCAAGCGCCCGGTGCGTATGAGCATAAGTGGAAGGAGATGGGTGATAGAAACGATGAGAAGACTAATAGTAATAGTAATGCAGCCTTGGTGAGGGAATTATTTGTTTAGCATAGTATAGGATTTCCTGCCTAGGCAGGGGGTTGGACTAGAAGACCTCCAAGGTCCCTTCCAACTCTGCTATTGTATTACTTCTAGTGTTGGAGCACCCACAACTTCTGGAGGGAAGCTGTTCCACTGATTAATTGTTATAACTGTCAGGAAATGTCTTCTTAGTTCTAAGTTGCTTCTCTCCTTGATTAGTTTCCACTCATTCAGTGGTTGGCTCCTATCAGTTTGAATCGGTTCGGCCAAACCGATAGTGGTTTGACGGCTTGGGTTGCTGGAACTGGCAGCGACCCAGGCTCGCCACGCCCCTCGAACCGGTTCTTTCAGCAGCACCATAGGCGCCATCTTGTTTTTTGCTTCTGCCCATGTGCAGAATAATTTTTTTTGCACTGTGCATGCCCGTGCAGCACACATCAAGTGCACGCGAAGCGCCCACGAGCAAACCAGCAGTAGTGACTGGCAGAACCCATCCATTGCTTCTTGTCCTGCCCTCAGGTGCTTTGGAGAATAGCTTGACTCCCTCTTCTTTGTGGCAGCCCCTGAGATATTGGAAGACTGGTATCATATCATCCCTGGTCCTTCTTTTCATTAAACATTTGAGGGAGATGGACTGTGCAGAAATGTGAAAAATAGACGAATAAATGAAAATCCAGATCAATGTTTCCCCAGCCATTGCATCCATGTGTTTCCAGCAGCATGATGTTCCTACTTCCCACTGCCATCCCAGCACCCTGTCCTGATTTTGAGAAATATTTAAGTCTGTTGTCCCAAAGGTGCTGTTTTTTAAAGAGGCAACTGGCCTTTTTTTTACCAGAAAGTCCAGTTACTTCTTGAAAAAGCATCTTTGGCACCAGCACGACCTGGATGACTGAGAATCTCCATAGACATTTAAATCTGTTCGTGAATATTTCTTTTCAGGCTTAAAGGCCCAGCTTGATCTGACCTAGGCTTCTCCAAAAAGCACGAAGCAGATTCCTAATCACAACAAAACCCCTTTTATTAAATTCCTCTCATTCATATTCAGCAAAGGCCTGGCAAACAGTCTTTCAAAGGTGAAGTTATGACCACAGACCTTATCTATCTTGGAAAGCTGCCATGTAAATATTTCCCAAATGAGGTGCTGTGCAAGGAAAGACTTGGCACAGAGTCTCGGAGATTCACGGACAGATCTTCACACTCCTGGAACTAGCGAATTGTTTCCTGCAAAAGCCCACTCCCCCTCCACTCCTCTTTTATTTCCTGTGGGAGGGACCATTCACTGTCCACCTGTGGCTTTCCTCCCAAGTCAACCCTGATTTCTTAGATGTTCTTTTCTTCTGGCAGCTCTGCGCATGCACACACTGGGAACAGGCTCCAGCTGTTCCTCTGCCTCATTTCTTTCTAGTTCTGAAGGCAGCTGAGAACTGCCAGACGGCCTTGGCCCCGTCTCTGCCTCCAAGGCAGAGTCCTCATGTGAGTCGTCCCCAGCCTCCAGGAGTAGCCCATGTTCCTCCCCAACCTCTTCACTGTCAGACTCTGCTGCCAACTCCACTAGCCGCTGGTGGGCCACAACACAGCTGTTGATTTGCAATGCCACTCTCTTTTCTCTCTTGTAATATATCTTTATTAGACATTTTACAAAAAAATACATAAACAGGGAAGGAAGAATAGAACAACAACAAAAAACCAGGGATAAAAGAATAGGCTACACATGAGTCAACCAGGGATTTACAAATGTCATCAAGACTATAATTTTCTAGCACACCGTGAATAGTTGTGAATAACTAGATATATCATGTCATTTTAAAAGCTTGACAACCGCTATTAAGCTATGAGCAAAGCATAAATATAAGGAACCAAGGTTAGCACAGTAAAAATTATGAGACCGTAAACTGCAATAAATCATGTCGTACTACTAAAAGATGATTATTTGGGATGTTTTATAAAATTAAAATGCAGACTTCATATGGAGAGAGAGAAACCCCAAACACTGGACCCGGTACAAATCCAAATGGAATTGCAATTCCGTTCCTATGCAATTTCCTCAACCCTCAAACCTCAGGCTTGGAAACTTTTCTTCCCTTCTTAGCAAAAAATCCCAGAGAAGCAACTACAGGGGCTGAATTTGATAGACTTAGCATAATAGCAATAGCACTTACACTTATATACCGCTTCACAGTGCTTTACAGCCCCCTCTAAGCGGTTTACAGAGTCAGCACATTGCCCCCCCCCCAAACAATCTGGGTCCTCATTTTACACACCTCGGAAGGATGGAAGGCTGAACCAACCTTGAGTCCGGTGGGATTTGAACTGCCAAATTGCAGGCAGCCGGCAGCAGCAGAAGTGGCCTGCAGTACTGCACTTTAACCACTGCACCACCGAAATTGCCATCTCTACTTCCAGATTTTCACCAGGCTGGGCTGGAGACTTTTGACCCCAGACCATTCCCCTTAGTGCCCATGGCTGCAACCCAGCTGCTTAAAAGTTTCTCCAGAGCAGTGTTGCTCAATTGTGGCAACTTCAAGAAGTTAGGACTTCAACTCCCAGAACTCCCTAGCCAGCATGCTGGGAATTCTGAGAGTTAAAGTTCCAGACCAGAGGTGGCATTCAGCAGGTTATGACCAGTTCTGGAGAACCGGTAGTGGAAATTTTGAGTAGTTCGGAGAACCGGTAAATACCGGCTGTGGCTGGCCCCGCCCCCATCCATTCTCTGCCTCCCGATTCCCAGCTGATCGGGAGGGAATGGAGATTTTACAGTATCCTTCCCCTGCCACGGCAACAAGCCACAACCACCAACCCATGCCACGGCCACCAAGCCACGCCCATAGAACCGGTAGTAAAAAAAATTGAATCCCACCACTGTTCCAGACCTCTTAAATTGCCATGATTGAGAAACACCACTCTAGAGAGTTAGCAACAGAATGGATGCAAGGGTTTTCTGACGCAGGAAAGGCTCAACAAATGCTAAATCGTGCCTGGTTAATGAGTAGGGAGGGGGGGGGCTGCACTTAACCCAAACAAACCCCAGCTGTAGAGCAAAGCTCCTCTTATCTTACTCCACCCTCCTGTTGAACAGACCACCTTGAAACAACTTCTCTGCGGTTCCTCACTGGCAGCCATTCAGCTCAGGGAATTGGCAGCCCGCCAGGAAGGGGGGGAAAAAACATGTGTTTGGGATAAGAGCAGCCAAGCTAACATAGGAAACAGTTGCCCACCATGAGGCCGGCTTTTTGTGACTGCCTGGGCCGTAATCAACCATCATCGTTGGCTTCTCCAGAGAGGTTTTGTCTTGGCTATGCTCACTACTTTTGAACTGGGGAAGCCGTGCCCAGGGGCCCACAACTCAAATTCGCATCTTGAAAAGAAAAAGAAAATCAGCAAACCTGACCAGCCAGGGACAATCCATGCCCAATTCTGCCCCTTACCAGGTTTTTGAAAAGCGCAGTCACTTCCCTGGTGAAAACAGCGAGGTTGAGGAAGCCGGTGGAAAGTTCGTGGTTGTTCTGAGACAGATGGTTATTGCCAAAGTTCTCCAGAGTTTCGCTGTATTGTTCCTCGTTTTCCACGTGAGCTGACAAAATAAAACGGGAGAGGGGAAATAAAGGTGAGGATGGAAGGGGGGGCGGACTGTCAGACCTGGAAGCCATCTCCCCACCTCCCTCCCCACACTCCCCACTCCCTCCCCACACAACCAGCAGCGCAAGTCACCACTAGAAGCCAAACCAGATGGCACCTGACCAGGGGTGGGTTTCTCGCCCTGTTCCAACCGGGTCGGTTGGAACGGGGCCGGCGGCGTCCTCGTGCACGCGCGCGGTGCACGCATGCGTACTAGCGTCTGTGCGATGCTCCAGCTGCTCCTGGAGGATCACGCAGGCGCTGTATGCGTCCTGCGCATGCATGGAAGCGCAGAACTCGTCAAAACCAGGTAAGGACCGCGGGCGGGCGGGTGGGCCCTTCGCCGTTCCCGGAAGTTACTTACTTCCGGGTTCGCCGACCAACTGGTTCGCAGGGACCGCCGCGAACCGGTTGAAACCCACCCCTGCACCTGACTACAACCGGGACAAACTTGACAACTGCATTAAAACCACACTACCAGTGGCTGACAGACAATAAAGATGTCTCAACTATGAGGGAGGGACTAGCATGGAAGGGATCCCAACTGTATGTCCCTGCGATCTTGAGACCGGAAGTGCTTCAGCGCAGCCATGACTGGAAGCTAGCTTGGATTCCTGAAAATTCTGCACCTCCCCAGAAAACAATTTTGGTGGCCAAAGATGAAAGCAAATGCGGTGGAAGACTATGGAAAAAGCTGTGCCCCCTGTGCAGCCATGAAAATGAATCAGCCAGGGACGCCCCCTGCACTCCTTCAGCAAGTGGTGAGCCCCAGCAGACCTTGGGAAGAAATAGCAATGGGTTTTATAGTTGAACTTCCAGAGAGTGGGGAGGGGGGGGGAAACACACAATCATCTGGATGATCATTGATTCATTTTCCAAGCAAGCCCACTTCTCAGCGTCAGCATGAAGGTGAATTAAATGAACCGGAACAAAAGAAACAATCCCTTATTTTTGTACCCTTGTGGGTTAACTGCCCTTTTTAGGGCAAAAGGAAACCAAATGACAATGCATAAATGGGTTGATGACTTTTGCAGAAGTGGCTTGTTGGAATCCTTGCAAGTGATTCTAGAATGAGGGATCTGATAAAGCAATCTCTTAGTCCTTTAAAACAAGACATACAAACTGCAGGCAGTCCTCGATTTACAACAGTTCGTTTTCAGACCGTTCAAAATGTGGAAAATGTTATTTAGGGCCGTTTTTCACAGTTACGACCTTTAATCACAGGATCACGGGAATGCTGCAAAATCCAGATGCTTGGCCACTGGGTCATATTTATGACCATTGCTGTGTCCTGGGGTCTATGTGATCCCCTTTTGCAACCTTCTGATAAGCAAAATCCATGGGGAAGCCAGATTCACTTAAAACAAGGGGTGAAATCCAGCAGGTTCTGGAGAACCGGTAGCGGAAAGTTTGAGTACTTCAGAGAACCGGTAGCTTTTAAGTAGTTCAGAGAACCAGTAGCAGAAATTTTGAGTAGTTCAGAGAACCGGTAGCTTTTAAGTAGTTCAGAGAACTGGTAACGGAAATTTTGAGTAGTTCAGAGAACCAGTAGCAGAAATTTTGAGTAACTCAGAGAACTGGTAACGGAAATTTTGAGTAGTTCAGAGAACTAGTAGTAGAAATTTTGAGTAGTTCAGAGAACCAGTAGCTTTTAAGTAGTTCAGAGAACCAGTAGCAGAAATTTTGAGTAACTCAGAGAACTGGTAACGGAAATTTTGAGTAGTTCAGAGAACTAGTAGTAGAAATTTTGAGTACTTCAGAGAACCAGTAGCAGAAATTTTGAGTAGTTCGGAGAAACGGCAAATGCCACCTCTGGCTGGCCCCAGAGTGGGGTGGGAACGGGGATTTTGCAGTATCCTTCCCCTGCAATGCCCACCAAACCATGCCACACTCACCAAGCCAAGCCCACAGAACCGGTAGTAAAAAAATTTGAATTTCACCACTGCTTAAAAACATGTTACTAACTTAACAACTGCAGCGATTCACTTAACAACCGCGGCAAGGAGGGTTGTAAAATGGGGCAAAACTCACTTAACCAATGTATCACTGAACCGCAGAAATTTGGGGCTCGAATTGTGGCCCAAGTAAGCCGAGCACAACCTGTAGTTGGGTCTGAAAAGAAGAGACGCCTGAATCGACTCCCGGGTTTGCAGCATTGACTTTGACGAAGGAATCACAGCAGACCAACACCGTAAGGCCCTGAAGGGAGACCAGGTATCATGGGCTACCTAGGAATCCAACCCCCAACGTAATATTAACCTGAGAAAACAAGCAGACATTCTTGGCTGCTGAGGAGGAAACGAGCCGTCAAGGGATGTTTATAAACGGTGTAGGAAAAGCAGAAACCTTTGAGACGTTTAAGGAGAGGAGGCGATAAGGAAAAAGAAAAGGATTAGGAAAAGTTTGTGAGACCGAATACAGGTCTCTTGGCTTTAGCTGAACATCAGGATCAATCTGCAGTACGTTTCATGACAATGCAGGTAGTCCTTGACTTACAACAGTTCATTTGGCTCTGCAACCCAACAAGACAGACAAAGACTTCAACGGAAAATTAGAACTGCAGGGGGGAAAAAACAATGGCTACCAACCTGCCTTCCATTGAGGACCTGTATACTGCATGAGTCAAAAAGAGGGCTGTGAAAATATCTACAGAACCCTCACATCCTGGACATAAATTGTTTCAACTCCTACCTTCAAAACGACGCTATAGAGCACTGCACACCAAGACAACTAGACACAAGGACAGTTTTTTCCCCAAATGCCATCACTCTGCTTAACAACTAATTCCCACAACACTGTCAAATTATCTACTAAGGCTGTACTACTATTATTCTTCTCTTCCTTCCTAGTATCTATCTCTTCCCAATTATGACTATAACCAGGTTGCTTGTATCTTTCAATTTATATTCTTTTATTTGTTTCCTAGTATGATTTGATAGCTTATAAGTAACCTTGACTATCACTAAGTGTTGTATCTTTTTATTCCTGATGAATGTATTTTATTCTCCTGATGTACACTGAGAGCGTATGCACCAAAGACAAATTCCTTGTGTGTCCAATCACGGTTCCACCACAAAACCGCTGTAGACTAAAGCGCGCTCGACGAAAGCGCGTACCTGACATCATCACAGCGCGACGAAAACATCACGCTGTGAGCGGTAAAGTTAAAATTAACGCGAAAACCTTACCCTAACCCCCCCAAACCTAACCCTAAACTTAACCCTAAACCTAACCCTAAACCTAACCCTTAACCTAACCCTAAACCTAACCCTAAACCTAACCCTTAATCTAATGCTAAACCTAACGCTAACCCTTAACCTAACCCTAACCCTAACCCTAACGCTTAACGTAACCCTAAACCTAACCCTAACCCTTAACCTAACCCTAACCCTAACCCTAACCCTAAACCTAACCCTTACCTTTACGTGAATCGGCTTGCTTTAAAAGCGCTTTTTAAAGCACCCTTTTTTCTCCGCGGTCGTATTTGTCGCGCTGCTGATGACGTCAGGTACGCGCTTTAATCGGGCGCGCTTTAGTGGACCGCGGTTTTGTCGTGCCACGCCAATCACACTTGGCCAATAAAGGAACTGGGTATGTCTAGTTCAATGAAAAGAAGGACTAGGGAAGACATGATAGTAGATATCTCAGGGGCTTCCACAAAGAAGAGAGAGTCCAACTATTCTCCAAAGCACCTGAGGGCAGGACAAGAAGCAATGGATGGAAACTCATCAAGGAGAGAAGCAACTTAGAACTAAGGAGAAATTTCCTGACAGTTAGAACAATTAATCAGTGGAACAACTTGCCTCCAGAAGTTGTGAATTCTCCAACACTGGAAGTTTTTAAGAAGATGTTGGTTAACCATTTGTCTGAAGTGGTGTAGGGTTTCCTGTCTAAGCAGGGGGTTGGACTAGAAGACCTCTGTTATTATTAGAGTAACAACTCTGTTATTCTATTCTATTAGCCATTAGAACTTAGGATGCTGCAAATGCTCCCATGCTACAAATGGGAGGTTTTACTGTAGAGATTTTGCTTGAGGGTATGAGAGTTGTAATTGTTTTCCCCCTTGGTGGGGGCAGTTTTTGCCTAGGTCTTTTTCAACCTTGGCAATGTTCAACCCAAGAATTTCCCAGCCAGCATGGGACTTGAAGTTCATACACCTGAAAGCTGCCAACGTTGAGCCGCGCTGGCTTTTGTGCCTACAGCTTAACATGCGGCTGCTTTCAAGCCTGTATCTACAAAGCCAGATGGCACATCACAAACCCACACCCCTCCCACGGGTGATCAGCCAGATGGCCTCCTAGGCTGATGCACCAGCTGATAAAGAGCATTAACTTACTGAGTCCAGAAACATGAATCGCTTTCACGTATTTCCTGATCCGCTGAAGAATGGCTTGGTCTCCATCCAAACTCTGAAATACAAAAAGGGGAAAATTGCAAAGGCTTTTAAATGTTGGGTTAATGTAGCTAATTTAAGCCCCTTTTCAAACAAAAAAAAAAACAGAAAACCAGTGACATCTTTGCAGGACTGTATGTCACAAGTGTTCACTTAATCAGTGGAGGAGTTTACACACAAAATGAAATCTTGAACCACCCTAGCTGGTAATGCAACAGTGTGTATCTGTCACCATCTCCTTGCCAGTGTAGCAAGAGCATAGCAATAATACTTAGACTTATACACCACTTCACAGTGCTTTACAGCCCTCTCCAAGCAGTTTACAGAGTCAGCCTATTGCCTCCCAACAATCTGGGTCCTTATTTTACCCACCTTGGAAGGATGGAAGGCTGAGTCAACCTTGAGCCTGCTGAGATTTGAACTGCTAAATTGCAGGCAGCCGGCAGGCAGCAGAAGTAGCCTGCAGTTCTGCACTCTAACCACTGCGCCACCATGGCTCTTAGCGGTTTGAAAGCATGCAAATGGTATAAAGGAGGTATAAACTTACATAACCTAACCAGGATGGTTGAATGTATGGTGATCTAAGAATAGAACAGAACAGAACGGGTTGAGTTGGGTTAGGATAGGATAGGATAGGATAGGATAGGATAGGATAGGATAGGATAGGATAGGATAGGATAGGACAGGACAGGACAGGACAGGACAGGACAGGACAGGATAGGACAGGACCGGATAGGATTATTTATTGGCCGTGTGATTGGACACACAAGGAATTGGTCTTTGGTGCATATGCTCTAAGTGTACATAAAAGAGATACATTCGTCACGAATCATAAGGTACAACACTTAATGAGAGTTATAGGGTGCAAATAAGCAATCAAATCATTGTAGGCCCCTGCTCTGAACAACAATAGGCACAACTATACAAGTGATATGGAAAAGAGGGAGAAAAGCTTGAATCAGCAAAGAGTTAATTGCAGTTTGGCGAAGCTTCAGTCATGATAACAGTGCTGGAAAACACTTGAGGAGTGTAATCGTTGGCAGGAGGGAAAATCATTGTTTAAGGTCAAACAAGGGATAACATTTGCAGTACTGAATAAGAGAAGATGGTTTCCCCACTGTTGGGAAAGTTAGCTTGGAAAGAGAACTTGTACAGTATCAGTTCTTCTACGGCCTCCTTTGATCCGATGAAATTTTAGCATTTTTGGTTCCTGATTTTAGACATTGGTAGAGATGCAGGGAAAGCAGTTAAAGATGCTCAGCTTGTCAGCTGGAAAGCTGAAAGCAGGTTTGAGATCTGAGCACCGTGGGTTGGGGTGAGCTCCCATTCCTTGCCTCAGCTCCTGTCCGGTTTGAAAGCATGCAAATCATCATCATCATTTTTAACGACCCCATGAAATTTATCAAAATCAGGACTGAATGCTGGGATGGCAGTGAGAAGTAGGAACATCATGCTGCTCGAGACACATGGATACAATGGCTGGGGAAACACTGATCTGGATTTTTTATTTATTAATGTATTTTTCACATTTCTGCACTGCCCTCCTCCCTCAAATGTTTAATGAAAATAAGGACTAGGGGTGACATGATAGCAGTGTTCCAATATCTTGGGGGCTGCCACAAAGAAGAGGGAGTCAAGTTATTCTTCAAAGCACCTGAAGGCAGGGCAAGAAGTAATGGGTGGAAACTAATCAAGGAAAGCAGCAACCTAGAACTAAGAAATTTCCTGGCAGTTAGAACAAATCATCAGTAGAACAACTTGCCTCCAGAAGTTGTGAATGCTCCAACACTGGAAGTTTTTAAGAAGAGATTGGATAACCATTTGTCTGAAGGGCTGTAGGGTTTCCTGCCTAAGCAGAGGGTTGGACTAGAAGACCTACAAGATCCCTTCCAAATCTATTGTTCTGCTCTGCTCTGTTCTACTTTACACCACTCCACTCCATTCCATTCCTATTCTATTTCTATTTCTATTCTATTCTATTCTAAAGATGCCAAGGTGGAGAAACACAGATCTATTCCAACTAGCAAGGTCTTTCCCATCTGCTGCCAATTCTCTTTTGCCTGGAGCTGAACCGGGAATTTGTTACCTGCAAAAGGTCAGAGAGGCTGTGAATTGGACCCAAACTACCTGAGTCAGCCTCCAGTTTCTCCCGTACCTCACATGACAAGAGTTCACCTGGGGAAGGCAGACCCGACAGCAGAAGTCTTGGCATGCCTGATCTTGTTAGAGGAACTGCAAGAGGATCCAGGGAGGGGCGTCTCTCCCAGGTGGATCCCGTGCACAACGGAGACAGGCTGTCGGTTGAGGTGTTATTATCCAGCAGTGCAAGATCCATCAAGAGGAATCAAGCTGGAAGGAAGGAATCACATTCATTGCAACACAGTGCAAATCTTGCAATGCTTTTTATTGTTCTGTTAGGAGAGTACAGCAATAGCAGAGAAACACTTGGAGAAATGGACTTCAGGTTGACGTCAAGGTAGAGGAACACCTGGATGGATGGACTTCAGGTTGACGTCAAGGTGGAGGAACACCTGGATGGATGGACTTCAGGTTGACGTCAAGGTGGAGAAACACCTGGATGGATGGACTTCAGGTTGACGTCAAGGTGGAGAAACACCTGGATGGATGGACTTGAACTTCCACAGAAAAGCTGTGCTGGCCCGCTTTCCCCCCTCCCCAAGCCTCCACACAGAAGCTGCATTTACCTCGCATCCAATACTGGCAACATGGAGATTCCTGGGAGGGGAGGGCGGGGTGCAGCCAGCCAGGAATGCGATTTGGAGGTTCTCCAAACTGGCCATAATGTTAGCTATGGGTTCTCCCAAACCTGGGCAAACCCATAGTAGCCCACCCCGGGTTAAGGTACAACAGACTGGTATAGCAAGATCAGGGGACTGCTTCTGTTTGACAGTCTTACTGTAATCAGTAAGGAGCCAAGGTGGCGCAGTGGTTAAATGCAGCACTGCAGGCTACTGCAGGCTACTGCTAGATCAGCAGGTCAGCGGTTCAAATCTCACCGGCTCAGGGTTGACTCAGCCTTCCATCCTTCCGAGGTGGGTAAAATGAGGACCCAGATTGTTGGGGGCAATATGCTGACTCTCTGTAAACCGCTTAGAGAGGCCTGAAAGGCCTATGAAGCGGTATATAAGTCTACTGCTATTGCTATTGCTATATTGCTATCATCAATGATTGAAAAGGGATTTCTTAAAGGAGAATTGGGGTGTACACATTGTATTTTGAGAGACTTTTCATTGTTGTTTTGGCTGTTCCTGCCAACAGAAAACAAGCCAAACACCTGGCCTGATCTATTGGAGTGGACAATCCTTGAGCACCCATCCCCAGACAAATGACTCAGCCCAAGAGATGAGATCCAGAATAAAGGAGAAAAGTAGACTTTCTTCGGAAAAAAAGAGATGAGAGACATCGGTTCTGCAGCTGGAGATGTCCTTACAAAACCCCCTTCTGTCCAATTCTATTAGATCTACAGATCTCTCTGTGCAAGGATCCCATTGACACTTAGATTTCGAGAAAGGGCCTTGAACCCGTTCGAAATGGACTTTGCCAGCCAGCAAGAATCACAGCAAGCTTCAAAAATAGGGTCTCCTTGGCAGCGTTTCTCTCTCTCTCTCTATTGCATAATGGACACCAGTCAGTCAATGGGCCCATTCTCCATCTTCTCAATCTCAATGCAGCGAGTACCAGTTAGTACAGCACAGAAGCCGCCAATTGGCAAGGAAACCTGGCCCAAGAATGACAGCAATGTAATCTAAATTTAGGAGGAGCGTAATACATACTCACAAAACAAACAAAAGGAAATCCTCAGGGAGCAAGACAGAGACTGGCACAGGCTACTCAACAGTGGGCAGTCTGGGCAGCTGCCATGCCAAGGAGCCCAAAAACGGAAATCAGGTCAACCCAGGATTATAAGCCTCTCAATTCCTTTCCAAGAATTACGAGATGCCAAGAATTCAGCATGCCGTCCGGTCACTGGTTTTTTACCTCCAGGAATTTGAATCATCACAAGGGAAAGCAAACAGAGAAAGTGCCCTTTCAGGCTGATTCAAAATATACCACCTTACTCAACTTGGCAACGTATCTCTAGTTTGATGGAAGGCACCAGCTACCCTGTTTCCCTGAAAATAAGACCTCCCTGGATAATAAGCCCAATTGGGCTTTTGAGCGCATGCGCTAAAATAAGCCCTCCCTGAAAATAAGCCCTCCCTGAAAATGTTGCAGCACAGCAGCAGTCATGAGGTGACCACATTCACCGCCTCCTGCACCTCAAAAACAATAAGACCTCCCCGAAAATAAGGCCAAGCGCTTATTTCAAGGGGTCAAAAGAAAATAAGACCCTGTCTTATTTTTGGGGAAACATGGTAAAAACTGAAAGGCTGTGAGTTCCCAGACACATTTCCTCACAGGAAGAGTTAAGGCATAGATGGAATTCTCCTTCAACATTCAGCAAGCACGCGCTTTCCTCCCCAAAACTCCAGATTCCCCAAATGTTGAGATACAGTACAACTATTTTTCAATGTGCTTATGAATTGGCATCTAGGCATTTCATGCAAATCGGGACTTCTTTTGGGGTCATTCGTTTTGTCTTTAGTGGGAAATGGAGACTGGCGTAAAAATGCCTCTTTTGCATTGTTTTTACCACCATCGCTACCCTGTTTTTAAAAAAACAACTAATGACTATACAATACTTTGGAACAAGGATGTAGACAGCTGCCCAAGAGGAGAACGGAAAGAGATTCATATAGAATCTGACAGTTGCTAGTAAAACTTGATAGCCCAGGAAGTTATGAGATCTTCTACCTTTATTGTTGGGGAAGGGAGGGACACACACAGAGAGAAAGAGACCTGGTAAATTTCCTAAACACTCTTCGGTCTTGGAATGTAGAGTCCAGGATAAGACCCTCACCTCCAAACAAATCTAAGTTTAACCTCACTAGGCCAGTAGAAATTGCATTTTTTTAAAGTTCTAGTTAAATGCCATTTAGTCATTCTGCAAAAGTGGATTTTTAAGAGGGATCCAAGTTAGGTTAATGTTCCTCAATGTTTTTTCATCTATTGATCATTTTTATAATTAAAAGTCAAATGGCTTACATCAGAGTCGTCCGAGTTTGGCAGCTTTAAGATCTGTGGATTTCAACTCCCAGATTGGCTGGCTGGGTAATTCTGGAAGTTGAAGCCTCCAGATCTTAAAGCAGCCAAGGTCGGAACACCTGTTTTCTTGTAGATGTTTCATTACTGAACTAGATATCACCAGTGCAGTGATGATGTTACCTAATTTGGTAATGGAAACGTCTGCAAGACAAACAATCAAACTGAGAGAGCATCAAGATCCTCTCTTGAACTTCATAATAAGGTAAACCCATACTATTTGCTCTGAGGTTTGATGGGAATGTTTTCTCCTTCCCTCAACACCTCATCCATCCCCCAAATATTCAAAAGCAATTTCTTTCCCATCAAAACCTGACAAAGAAGAATAACAAACCACCTCTTTGGCACACCCATAACTCTTACTGATGTTCACTCAGTGTATCATGATCTCCTCCCATCTTAACTAGACCATAATTTTGGTGGGGTCTTTAGAGCAGTTAATGATTGTTGGCAGGCCCATCCAAAGAAAGTCCAGATCTTCCAACTTTCATTCTTCTCCTTTTGGGGCCAATGCATATTCAGAAAACACAAAAGCAGTAAGAGAAGCATGTGATGCAGCTCTCCAGGAACTGCAAGCAGGTAAAGACTCACCTGGTTTACTAAAAGGGAGTCAAGAGCTCAGAGTTCCATGTAGATAAGACAGAATGTTTCGTTCTAAAACAGAGTCTTTCAACTGTCCCCAAATCGTTCTCTAGTTTTGAACATGATGAATACTGTAGGAGCTTTCGCGATGGTTCCACCACAAAACCGCGGAGGACAAAATTGCGCTCGACAAAAGCGTGCATTTGACGTCATCACAGCGCAACGAAAACATCGCGCTGTGATCGAAAAATGTAAAAATAAAGCGAAAACCTTACCCTAACCCCCCCAAACCTAACCCTAAACCTAACCCTAAACCTAACCCTTAACCTAACCCTAAATGTAACCCTAAACGTAACCCTTAACCTAACGCTAAACCTAACGCTAACCCTTAACCTAATGCTAAACGTAACCCTAACGCTCTAAACCTAACCCTAACCCTTAACCTAACCCTAACCCTAACCCTAAACCTAACCCTTACCTTTATGTGATTCGGCTTGCTTTAATTTTATTTTTATTTCAATTTTTAATTTTTTCCGTCGCGCTGTGATGACGTCAAATGTGCGCTTTCGTCGAGCGCGATTTTGTCCTCCGCGGTTTTGACGGGTCACATTCGCGATAAACAGAAATAATACCTCTTCCTCCTAATCAAATCAAAGTTTTATTATGGCTATCAGACCAACAGGAACAAACACAAAAAAATAAGAAAAAATGGAAGACGTGTAAGAGAAGGGAAATTAATGCAGATTTTCCAGCTCCAAACAGAGATGCAGCATACACACAGAAATGCAAAATTGTGCAACCGCAAAGGACCCTATTGAACAATGGCCAGGCCGGGGAGGGGAGGGGGAGGGCAACAAAGTCACATGCTCTGCCAAGAAATTCTCTCCTGGTACATAATGTTAGTACATGGGCAGTGTTTGTAGTACATTGAGAGCTGCCCAGGGTTACTCTCAATGTACTCCAGCGATGCCAGAATAAAATTAAATAAATGTTCACTCGGAATGCCAAATGCCTGATAAACTTGCAGAAATTGTGGACTCTAACCAGCCAAAGCGAAATGTCACTGGGGGCTCTGAGTCATCCAGGTCATGGTTGTCCTAGAGGTGCTTTTTTTCAAGAGGCAACTGGACTTCCTGGTTTTTCTTTTGAAGACGTTTCACTTCTCATCCAAGAAGCTTCTTCAGCTCTTCGGAGGAAGACGTTTCTTGGATGAGAAGTGAAACGTCTTCAAAGAAAAACCAAGAAATCCAGTTCCCTCTTGAAAAAAGCTCCTTTGGGTCACCCATGGCCTAGATCAGTGTTTCTCAACCTTGGCAACTTGAAGATGTCCGGACTTCAACTCCCAGAATTCCCCAGCCAGCATTCGCTGGCTGGGGAATTCTGGGAATTGAAGTCCAGACATCTTCAAGTTGCCAAGGTTGAGAAACACTGGCCTAGATAACTGAGAATCTCCATCAACACTATTCTTGGGCAATCCAAAGGTGCTTTTTCAAGAGGCAACTGGACTTCCTTTGTTTTTCTTTGAAGACATTTTGCTTCTCATCCAAGAAGCTTCTTCAATTCTGGGACAAGCATGACCCTTTGGGGCAACTATGACCTGAATGACTGAGAATCTCCATTAAACACTATTCTTGGGGCAATCCAAAGGTGCTTTTTCAAGAGGCAACTGGACTTTCTGGTTTTTCTTTGAAGATGTTTTGCTTTTCATCCAAGAAGCTGGATCAGAAGTGAAGCGTCTTCAAAAAAAATAGAAAGACCAGTTGCCTCTTGAAAAAGTATCTTTGGGACAACATGACCTGGATGACTGAGAATCTCCATAGACGTCTGGGGTAAGGTTGTCCTAGCATAAGCACTGGGTATCGGGAAGGTATTTTCCAGCCTTGATTTAATTTTGGGCAAGGAAATAAGGTTCCACCACAAAACCGCGGTAGACAAAAGCGCGCTCGACGAAAGCGCGTACGTGACATCATCACAGCGCGACGAAAACATCGCGCTGTGATTGGTAAATGTAAAATTAAAGCGAAAACGTTACCCTAACCCCACAAACCTAACCCTAAACCTAACCCTAAACCTAACCCTTAACCTAACCCTAAACCTAACCCTAAACCTAACCCTTAACCTAACGCTAGACCTAACGCTAACCCTTAATCTAACGCTAAACCTAACCCTAACGCTCTAAACCTAACCCTAACGCTCTAAACCTAACTCTAACCCTTAACCTAACCCTAACCCTAAACCTAACCCTTACCTTTATGTGAATCGGCTTGCTTTAATTTTATTTTTATTTCAATTTAATTTATTTTTAATTTTATTTGTCGCGCTGCTGATGACGTCACGTACGCGCTTTGATCGGGCGCACTTTAGTGGACCGCGGTTTTGACGGGTCACGAGGAAATAATTCACTTGGTAAATTGGTGGCCATATACATTGATCAAATCTCTAGGGAGATTCTCAGTCATCCAGGTCATGGTTGTCCCAAAGATACTTTTTCAAGAGGCAATTGGACTTTCTGTTTTTTTTTTCTTTTCTTTGAAGACGTTTCACTTCTCAACCAGCTTCTTGGATGAAAAGCAAAACATCTTCAAAGAAAAACCAGAAAGTCCAGTTGCCCCTTGAAAAAGCAGCTTTGGATTGCCCAAGAATAGTGTTTAATGGAGATTCTCAATCATTCAGGTCATAGTTGCCCCAAAGGGTCATGCTTGTCCCAGAACTGAAGAAGCTTCTTGGATGAGAAGCGAAATATCTTCAAAGAAAAACCAGAAAGTCCAGCTACCTCTTGAAAAAGCACCTTTGGGACGGTTCCACCACAAAACCGCGGTAGACTAAAGCACGCTCGACGAAAGCGCGTACGTGACGTCATCACAGTGCGACGAAAACACCACGCTGTGAGCGGTAAACTTAAAATTAACGCGTAAATCTAAACCTAACCCCCCCAAACCTAACCCTAAACCTAACCCTAAGCCTAACCCTTAACCTAACCCTAAACCTAACCCTAACCCTTAACCTAACGCTAAACCTAACGCTAACCCTTAACCTAACCCTAAACCTAACCCTAACGCTTAACGTAACCCTAAACCTAACCCTAACCCTTAACCTAACCCTAACCCTAGCCCTAAACCTAACCCTTACCTTTACGTGAATCGACTTGCTTTAATTTTATTTTAATTTTAATTTAATTTATTTTTAATTTTATTTGTCGCGCTGCTGATGACGTCACGTACGCGCTTTGATCGGGCGCACTTTAGTGGACCGCGGTTTTGACGGGTCACGCTTTGGGACAGCCAAAGCAAATAATCTGTGTAGAAAGTTTCCCCTCTGCTTCAAACTGCCCTCCTCCCCTTGAAACACTGGCCTATGAAAAAAAAATGTTAATTCTTTGTTGGCGCAGGAGAGATGGTAAGAAACAGGCTTCGCCCAGTCTCCTGACTATTCAACCCTCTACACAGATAGAATCCTATTTCAAAACCAGAGACAGCCGGGTGGGACAATGGAGAGAAGGATGATTAATTCACGGCACAGCCAAGCATTGCAAACCTGGAAGAGTCTGGGTTGCAAACTTCATACAAATCTAAATCCCATGATGATTTAGAGCAGGGGTCCCCAACCCAGGTCTGTGGAATACCAGTCCATGGCCTGCCGGCAGCCGGACCATGCAAACAAGCGAAGTCCCATCCCCGGGATACAGGCAGCATGCAAAACCATGGCCCCACCGGTCTGTGAAAAAACCTCTCACCACGGAATCAATCCCTGGTGCCCAAAAGGTTGGGGGCCACTGATTTAGAGCAGGGGTGTCAAACTTGATTTCATTGAGGGCCGCATCAGGGTTTTGGACCTCAGGGGGGTTGGGCATGGATGGGGTGGGCGTGGCCAGATCAATGTCACTCGTGTCGGGGGTACCCGTGATGGCTGATGCTAAGGCAGTGTTTCTCAACCTTGGCGACTTTAAGTCCTGTGGACTTCAACTCCACCTTTAGGGGGGGGCAAAGACAGTGTGGTCAAACAATCTTTTGCTGTTTCCAGGGTGGCTCTGTGGCCCAGATCTAAGCACCTCTGGGCCAGATGCGGCCCGCGGGCCTTGAGTTAAACATCCCTGATTTAGAGGAAAGCAACCAGCTTTTTCAGCGTTATTTGCACTTCCGGAAGTATCCAGAAACTGTGGTATTAAAAAGTGGAAACTTTCTTTTCAAAGAGCCAGAGCATTGGATCAGTTTAACACAACCGAGCAATTACATAAAAACACACAAATCCTAGAAAATCCCAGGTCATCTGGAATCTTGCAAAACTATTGCTCTGTGTGGCATGGGGTGACAAGAATAAATATTTATCCCAAAAGTCAGTAAGTTTATCTGGCCCCAGGACAGGTAAATTAAGGGCACCCTCTCAATGCCAAATAGGGAGACTCGGAGCCTTAAAAAGCTTTGTTCGAAACACCGAACAATTATAAAAGAATGCAAAATAGATTTAGTGGCTTCCTCTTCTTTTTCCTTAGCTCTAGCTTCCAATTTCCTCAGCTTGCCACTTCCGACCCCTTTTCTGTGTTCTGCATAATGCTGCACACTCTAAAATGGAACAGTTGCGATCGGGATACATATAGGTGGCAAAATCTGTGATATAAGACTTTTGATATGAGTATTTTTATTCACCTAGCACTGCATAGGACAGGGGTGTCAAACTCAATTTCATTGAGGGCCACATCGGGGTTGTGTTTGATCTGGGGGTGGGTGGGCGTGGCCAGCTTGACATCAGTCATGTCGGGGGCACCTGTGGTGGCCCAGGCACTCTGCCAGCGAAAATGGGCTTTCAATGTCCTGTCCTCTCTCCTCTCCCCTCCCCCCTCCTCTGATGGGTCGTGGTTCCTCTGCCAGCGAAAATGGGCTCCCAATCTCCGTTTTCAGCTCGGACTGCTCCTGCAACCCTCTGCCAGAGAAAATGGAGCTCAGGAGGGCTGCACACAGAGGGTTGCAGGAGGCAGATTGGGAGCCCATTTTTGCTGGCAGAGGCACCACGGGCCGCCACAGGTGGGGAATAGCAATAGCAGTTAGACTTATATACCGCTTCATAGGGCTTTCAGCCCTCTCTAAGCGGTTTACAGAGTCAGCATATTGCCCCCAACAACAATCCGGGTCCTCATTTTACCCACCTCGGAAGGATGGAAGGCTGAGTCAACCTTGAGCCGGTGAGATTTGAACAGCCGAACTGCAGAACTGCAGTCAGCTGAAGTAGCCTGCAGTGCTGCACTTAACCACTGCGCCACCTCAGGGAAGGGAGAGGAGGGGAGAGGAGAAGGGACGGGACAGGACAGGACAGAATAGAATTTCTTTATTGGCCAAGTGTGATTGGATACACAAGGAATTTGTCTCCGGTGCATAGCTTGTGTTGCTACAAGAGATGGAAACAAGCTTGTATCTGTAATCGGATAACAAGGAGGATAACCAACAGGGTGATGTGAGAGGATTACATTGGATTTTGATTGGAGGTTTAAGAATTCTCAATCCCTAAATTGGCTTTCCCCAAACTGCTGCTTAAATCAATGAGTTTCAGTTAGAGGTACTACTATCCTGAGCAGGCATATACTTGCAATCTGTGGGAAATCAGCCCTGTGATCCAGAGGAACCGCAGTTCACAAGAGATTAACTTAAATGCTTGCCAAGGGCCTTATGATTTACAGTTTTTATGGTTAGACAGGATAAACTATAGAAAGAAGAGAGTGATGTTCTAACCAGAGATAAGAGATACATTTATAACAGTAGCTGTAACTTTCTGTAAAGAAGATCAGAAACTACTTTGTTGTATTTATTTTTCTACTGTTTTTACTTTTCTTCTTTTCCTGAATTTTTAGCTTTGTTTAGCCCTTTGTTTTTTATTAGTTTTATCTTCCTTTTTTAAAAAAATATGTTAATAAAAATTATTAAAGTTGTTATATATAATTTCCATTACCCAACAGGGAAAAAAGAAAAGAAAAAATGTTTAGAAGTTATAATATTTATGCAGTTAACTTACCAAGCACATCTAAATTATATTAAAGTAACCAAAATAGATTGTGTAGGTAAAGGATGTAGGGTCTCCTGCTTGAGCGGGGTTGGACTAGATGACCTATAAGGTCCTTCCAACTCTGTCAATCTGTTCAATCTGTTACATCTTTACAATCCCCAAGGCATGTCACAACTTTTGAGCACCCCTAATGTTTGGAAATTTAAAGTTGAAAAATTTGACACGCCTTACCAAGCAAGGCTGTTGTTAAGAGAGTGGCACCCAATTATACCAAATTTTTACCACGATTGTTAACTGAATCACTGCAGTCATTAAGTGACTCGCATGGCCACTAAGCAAATCCAGCTTTCCCCATTGGCTCTGCTTGTTGGAAATCAACTGGAAAGGTCTTACGTGACAATCACATGGTCCTGGGACGCTAAAAACCATTCTAAATACCTGCCAGTTGCCAAGTGCCCGAATTTGAATCACATGACCACGGAGATGCTACAATGGGCTTAAGTGTGAGGACCAGTTGCAAGTCACCTTTTTCAGCGTCATCGTAACTTTGATCTCTGATCAAATGGTTGTAAGTCAAGGACTGCCTCCGTCTGTGTGTGTATATATGTAAAAATTCTTACCGGAAACAATTTGTCTTCCTGGTTAGAAACATTAAAGATCCATAGCTGGAGTGTCAAACTCAAGGCCCAGGGGCCAGTTCCGGCCCATGCGGTGCTTAGATGTGGCCCAGGGGGCTGCACTGGAAACAGCGAAGAACTGGCCTGCAGTGCCTCTGCCAGCAAAATCAGGCTCCCAATTTCCATTTTTGGCTGGGATGGCCTCCTGCAACCCTCTGCCAGCGAAAATGGAGCTCAGGATGTCCCAGATGAAAACAGAGATTGGGAGCCTGTTTTCACTGGCAGAGCACTCGGGCCACCACAGGCGCCCCCCGAACACTTGTGATGTCAAGCTGGCCATGCCCACTCTGGCCACGCCCACCCACCCCCAGATCAAACACAACCCTGATGTGGCCCTCAATGAAATGGAGTTTTAACACCCCTGATATACAGCCTTCCTTTTTATTCCCTGGGGGGTATATATCACAAACTAAGCCCGCAAGCAGTGACCGTTTCGAACCCCCGAAGGAAAAGGCAATTTGGTTTCTTCCACCAGCCTCTTGCGTCAACTTAATGCACATAATTTAAAATAAACATTTGCCGCTAGAAAGCTGCAAGGGCCTGTCAAGATACTGCCACCATTTCAAACAGGCCGGATGTTTAGCACTCAATTATTGCTAGAGTGAAAAAGGAGAAGGGGAAATGCCACAGAGACCGTTTATCGGAGATGCCAAAACAGATGTTTCACATTAAATCAAAGATTAAATGCTTGAGCACATTTATTGATTACACTCATATTCTACTTCTAGGAGCTCCAAGGGAGAGAGGGAAGTCCATGATGCTGCCATTTCCCTATTTCTCTTTTCCCTTCCAAAAAAACTGTTCACCCCAGAGGTAGCATTCTACTGGTTCGGACCAGTTCATCCCAACTGGCAACCGAAATAGCAGGTAGCCCTGCACACCTGTCCCATGGCATCCCATTTAGGCCCCTTTTTTTTAGCCAAAAGTACATGTGGGGAAGGCTGAGCACATGCGCAGAGGTGGCAGGAGGAGAAGGTAAAATACTGACATTCTCACCAATGCAATACAGGAGACCCTACACCAGTGTTTCTCAACCTTGGCAACCTGAAGATGTCTGGACTTCAACTCCCAGAATTCCCCAGCCAGCGAACGCTGGCTGGGGAATTCTGGGAGTTGAGGTCCAGACATCTTCAAGTTGCCAAGGTTGAGAAACACTGCCCTACACCATTTCTGACCATTTCTCACATTTTAGAATTTAGAATAGAGCTGGAAGGGATCTTGGAGGTCTTCTAGTCCAGCCCTCTGCTCAAGCAGGAGCTCCTATACCATTACAGACAAGTGACTGTTCCAGTCTCTTCTTAAAAATCTCCAGTGATGGAGCAACCCACAACTTCTGAAGGCAAAGCTGTTCCATTGGTTAATTGTCCTCACTGTTAGAGAGTTTCTCCTTAATTCTAGATGGGTTTACTCCTTGATTAGTTTTCATCTATTTTTTTTCCTGGAAACAGCAAAGGACCGGCCTTCAACACCTCTGCAGGCAGCCCTCCTGAGCTCCGTTTTGGCTGGCAGGCAGTTGTAGGAGGCCATCGCAGCCAGAAACGGATCTCGGAAGCCTATTTTCCCTGGCAGAGCACTTGGGCCACCACAGGTGCCCCCGACATGAGTGACGTCAAGCTGGCCAACGCCCATCCTGGCCACACTCACCACAGCCCCCATGAGGTCCAACACAATCCTGATGCAGCCCTCAATGAAATCGAGTTTGACATGGTCCAGGGATTGGCTGCTGGGGGTTCTGGAGAAGCTCTAGCTAAGATTCTGCACAGTTTGGAGAACCCCAAATTGGATGCAGGGCATGCACGGAGGCTTGGGGAGGGTGAAAAACAGTCCTACCGGAAGTTCGGGGAGACTGGAAATGTTTCCGCCCTCCCAGAGGCTCGAGGAAAGCCCCCGGAGTCAGGGGAGGGGGAAAATGCCCCCTCCCTGTGGCGCAAGAGGCCGACTAGGCCACACCCACCATGACCACGCCCACCCATCAGAGTGGCAGAGAACCCCTTGCTAAATATTTTGAAGCCCTCCCCTGTTGACACCCCTAGACTTGACATAACCAATTCCCGCAACCGTTCTTAGTATGCTTTAGCCTCCAGAGTTCGATAAAGGCCTGGTCTTCCACTTCACAGCCCTTTCTCAATCTGTCTGCAATCTGTCTGCTTTCTCTCTTTGCATTACATTCCAGAGCAGGACACGCCAAGGGAATTTCCTCCCACGGGGCCTTTTCAGACTGGGAAGTAGAAGCATCCAGGGAGGCTGGAGAGTGGCAGACGCATCCTAGGGCAGACCCACATTTCCAGTTTATCCCAAAGGCAGCACCCACTCTCACCATTCTTGGAAGGCCAATATGCATGCTATTAACCTCAAACCACCCTTGGGCCAGTCTCTCTCTCTCTCTCTCCCTCCCTCCCTCCCTCCCTCTCTCTCTCAGCCCAATCTACTTGGCAGGTTTGTAATTGTGGGAAAAGCGAAGAGGAGGAAGGAATATTACATACTTTCCCCACCTTGATGTATTAACATAACAAAGATGGAATATAAATAAACTTCCATTATAAATAAACTTCTGCAGCCTTTGGTTTGCCTGCTGCAATTCAGTCCTGTATAAGCAAAGCTTGCCACTCCTATCGGCAAGACTGCCTGTAATGGTAAATTCTCCTCCTCCCCAATATCATGGATGAGACAAATGCAACATGGGGACTTTTTTGGTTTGTTTTAACAAAGTCAGAGCTAAAAGAATGTTGCCACTTTCTTTTCTAGTTCGTAAAAGAGAAAATGGTAAAACTGTGGCGTCTTTGTCTTTCTTTCTCTTTCTCTCTCTCTTTCTCTTTCTTTTTCTCTTTCTCTCCCTTTGCAACTATCCATCCACCCATCCAGTCCACAAGGGGTAAAACAGACAATTCCACCCGCAAGAGACCATGGTAAACCCTTTCCACAAATGGAACATTAAGGCAGGGGTCAGCAAACTGCAGCTCTGGAGCCGCATGTGGCTCTTTCCTCCCTCTCCTGCGGCTCCGTCACCGATCGGCCCCACAATTTTGAGAGGAGCTTTCAGGGGGTAGGAGAGAAGCACAGTGCGCCAGGAGAAGACTCTATGGCAAGGGGAGGGTTTTCCAGTTGTCTCCACAATTGATAGGGCTTTTGGTTATGACAGGTAGAGGAAAAAGTATGCCGCGCTAGGAGGAGACTCTATGGTGGGGAAACTGAACTTCTGGTCAGCTCCAGAATTGAACAGGGGGCTTCCGGTTAGGAACTTTGTGGCTCCCAGTGTTTTCTTTTATGTGGGAAATGGGTCCAAATGGCTCTTTGAGTGTTTAAGTTTGCCGACCCCTGCATTAAGCCATCAGTACGGTGAAAGCAAGACAAAAGGTTGAAACCTGGAAACGGATTTATCAAGGCAATTTCATTTCTATCTAATTTATACACAGCAGATAAGCAGCCAAGATTACAAAGGAGAAAAACCCTTGTAGTTTTTTTTAAAAAGCAACTACAGGTAGTCCTTGACTTATAACAGTTCATTTAGCGACAGTTCAAAGTTACAACAGCGCTGAAAAAAGTGACTTTTGATGATTTGTCACACAAGCATTACAACATCCTCATGGTCACATGGTCAAAATTCAGACGCTTGGCAGCCGACTCATATTTACGACGGTTGAGGTGTCCTGGAGTCATGTGATCCCCTTTTGCGACCTTCTGACAGGCAAAGTCCGTGGGGAAGCCAGATTCACTTAACAACCCTGTTACTAACTTTAACAAGTGCAGTGATTCACTTAACAACCGTGGCAAGAAAGATCTTAAAATGGGGCAAAACTCACTTAACAAATGTCTCGCTTAGCAAAATGTGGGCTCAATTGTGATCACAAGTCAAGGACTACCTGGTACAATACTGTCAGCATTCCAACCAGCTACTAAATTCAAAAACGGCAACAAAAAAAATGTGATAGAAATTCTCAACCAGCCGGAGAAAACGATAGAGTCCTCTTTTGCAGAGAGAAGAATGTCCAAGTAGGGGAAATTCTTATTTCAGCATTCTGTAAGTTGCAAGAGAATTGAAGGAAGGAATCATATGATCTTCATTGGAAGGAGTAACATCTCCTCCACTGAATCTAAGAAGCTTCATCGACATGCTAGGCAGAAGAACAAAACTTACCGTTGCTAACTTGCTGGAAATAGAAGGGAAAGAGGAGAGATAAGGAGAACAGACTGGATCAAATAAATTACAGGACCGCCTTTAGCAAAGGACAAGTTGCAGCTGGAAATAACTCAATAACTGGCAATTGATCTCTCATCCGTGCTGCTGGGTAAAGGTTTCCCTTCCACATATATGCTAGTCGTTCCCAACTCTAGGAGGCGGTGCTCATCTCCGTTTCAAAGCCAAAGAGCCAGCACTGTCTAAAGATGTCTCCATGGTCATGTGGCCGGCATGAATAAATGCCAAAGGCACACGGAACGCTGTTACCTTCCCACCAAAGGTGGTTCCTATTTTTCTACTTGCATTTTTACGTGCTTTCGAACTGCTCGGTTGGCAGAAGCTGGGACAGGTAACGGGAAATCACTCCGTTACGCAGCGCTAGGGATTCGAACCGCCGAACTGCCGACATTTCTGATCGACAAGCTCAGCGTCTTAGCCACTGAGCCACCGCATCCCTGTTCTGTGCTGCTACCAGGAGTCAAATCTGATTCATTCTGAATCTGCCTGATTATGATATCACTTCTTGCACCGACCTACCACATAATTATGTGCCCTGGCAAGCCTTACTTTCTCCCTCGTCCCTGGGATATGACGACCCTTTTCTCACTCCAAGCCATTAGTAAAAACTCCCTTAAGCTTAAGAGTCGCCTTCCAGCGAGATGGGCAGCAAACAAATTTAATACATTTAATGAACCAGCGTTACAACAGTACTTTGCCCAATGGTAGCTTCAAATGTGCATAAAATCACCTACACCTGTCACCCATAACCTTGGAGCAATGTCAGGTGACCTCGGGGGAATTGGGAACAGAGACAAGTTGAGGCAGAAGAATCATCCTAACCGGGAATAGTGAATGTCATTGCTGGTGTGGTCGGCAGTGGATTTGATGCATGAAAGAACCAAGTAGCCTTGACCAATTCCAGAAAAGTCAGAGGGAAATATAATGCAGGTGCACCAGGATTCTTGGGACCTTTTTTGAAGAACCGGAAATGAGAGCCCGTTTGGTCTAGCGCAGGGGTCAGCAAACTGCGGCTCTGGAGCCACATGTGGCTCTTTCCTCCCTCTGCTGCGGCTCTGCTGCCGGCGCCACAATTTTGAGAGGAACTTCCAGTGGGGGAGGGGGAGCGAAGCACAGTGCGCCAGGACAAGACTCTATGGGAAAGGGAGGGTTTTCCAGTTGTCTCCACAATTGATAGGGCTTTCTGTTAGGACAGATAGAGGAAAAAGTATGCTGCGCTAGGAGGAGACTCTATGGTGGGGAAACTGAACTTCTGGTCAGCTCCAGAATTGAACAGGGGGATTCCGGTTAGGACCTTTGTGGCTCCCGGAGTTTTCTTTTCTGTGGGAAATGGGTCCAAATGGCTCTTTGAGTGTTTACATTTGCCGACCCCTGTCCTAGTGCTATGATGGCGAACCTGCGGGCATACAAACTGTTGCCCCAGCTCAGTTCCACCTTGCATGCCTGCATGTCTCCCGCCGGCCATCTGATTTTTGGGTCTCTGCTGTGCGCATTGCATTATAGGTGCAGGCATGCATGCAGGCATGCGTGCGGGCGCTTTCAGCACACGACGACAAAAAAGTTAGCCATCACTGGTCTAGTGGTTAAGAACCAGGTTAGAAAGCAGGAGACCCTGAGTTCAAGTCCCACGAAAGACTTTGGGACTGTCATTCTCTCTCAGTCCAACTCACCTCACAGGATTATTGTTGTCGTTGTGGGGAAAATAGGAGGAGGAAGTTGTGTTGGATATTTTTTTTTTCACCTCGAGTTATTTGTAGAAGCAAATAAAGTAAATACAGTGGGGACGACACAAGCATGTCTCAAGCATCTCTCCCTTTGTGGCTCTTTTGCACTCATCTCCTCGGACGTATTTCACTTTCACAAAGGAGAATTGGAAAAATCTGGGAAAAGTTAAGTTCTATGACAACACGATGTAAAGAACTTGTGACTAGATTATCACCTTTTACCTGAAACAAGGATTTAACTACAGGTAGCCGAATAAGACACAACAGGCTATAAACCATTTAATGAGCCCACGGTCTGGTCTACAACAGCAAAACCAACTATATCACTATGGAGCATGAGGTGTAAATCCTGCAAGACAGATGAATTGCACACAGACACCTTCCACAGGTTTCCTAGGTTGGCCCCAGGCAGGTGTGGGTTTCCTGACATCCAGTTTCTATAAAGCTTGAGTGTTAAGAGGGCCTCAACATACATTGCAATTACAGCAACCAGCATTTTTTTTTAGCCAGCTGCCTTTTCCAGCACAATAACTGGGAGCTATGGAGTTTTAAATCTAATAAGCTCAGGACGGTGATAGGTAACCTTTTCTGGACCGAGTGGCCAAAGCAGGTGCATGAACCCCCAAAATGCAATGTGTGTGTGGCCCCCGCACATGCATCTTGCCCTCCCCTTGTGTGCACATTCCTCGCATGTTTTCCACCCCCTATGCATGCACACATCACCTTCCCGCATGCCCCTGTACGTGCCCCACCACTGTGCATGCATGTGTATCCCCCACACACACACCACCACCCTACGCATGCATGCACGCCAGCCACATGTGCCCTTCCCCCGTGCATGCGCTGCAGAGACCCAGCAACCAACTGGCTGGCAGGAGGCGTGCGCGGATGCGCTGTAGAGCTGAACTGGGGCAACAGCGCACATGCCAAAAGAGAGGGCCACTGTGTGCCCCCTGTGGCCCAGGTGCCATAGGTTCGCCATGACAGGCTTAGGGGATATTAGAGGAAGAAAAGCTGCTTCAATATCCTTTATAGATTATTTTAAAAAGTACATAAAGAGGAGTTGTTCCACCTTGGCAACTTTAAAACTGGTGGGGAATTCTGCGAGTTGAATTCTGCGAGTTGAATTCTGCGAGTTGAATTCTGCGAGTTGAATTCTACAAGTCTTAAAGCTGCCCACATTGGATGCCCCGAGTATAGAGCCTTCTCCCCTTACATTTCAGCTTCAGCTTCTCAATTACCTGTATTTCTCCTCTGAAAGGGGTATCCAACCCTCCCTTAACTCAGTTTGTGATGCCTTGCAGCTGGGACAGATGCCGTGTGGGCTCTACTACACCCCATACGAAGCAGGATTTCTGACTTCCAAGTCTTGAAGCTCTTCCCTTAGAGCTGGGCTTGGGATGAAAGACATTGAAAAGTTGAGGGTTTGGGAGATTTAGACCGGGGAACCTGGTTAGTAACAACTTTGCTCCTCTTTAAGTTTTGTATTTGTATTTTTGTATTTTATTAGTTTGTCAAACATGTACAAGGTAGCAGGTATTAATGTAAACATGGACATGAACGAAATGAGTACAAATTAATGGGGACAGTATGACAGGGACGGTAGGCACGCTGGTGCGCTTATGCACTCCCCCTTTACGGACCTCTTAGGAATGGGGTGAGGTCCACAGAAGACAGTTTGAGGTTGAAGCTGTTTGAAACTATAACAATGGAGTTGGGTAGAGCATTCCAGGGATTGAAGATTCTGTTGCTAAAGTCGTATTTTCTGCAGTCGAGTTTGGAGTGGTTACCTTGAGTTTGTATCGATTGTTTGCCTGTGTATTATTGAGGTTGAAGCTGAAGTAGTTGTTGGCAGGTAAAATGTTGTAGCAGACAACTTGGTTGAGCTCCTCCCTCCCTCCCTCCCTCGAGAAAGCTGCCCCACGGTGAACTTAACTGACTTTCTGGACTTAAGCCCATGTTCCAGGTTTGCACGACAGCACTGAACCGGGCATAAGCCAGCTAAACGGGATGGGGGTCAGCCCACCCGCTAGGCTTAAATTGTGGCTAGATCATTTATAGCTGGAGAAGGCGGGCGGTAGCCTCTTCCCCCCAAGTAGATTTTTCTTCAAAATATTTCCAGTTTATGCCATCAGGCTTGAAATTTGGGGCTTGGACAACCTAGAACTACGCCGACTAAGGTCTGACCTAAACGTAGTACACAAAATTATCTGCTACAGCGTCCTACCTGTCAATGACTACCTCAGCTTCAACCGCAATAATACACCTGCAAACAATCGATACAAACTCAAGGTAAACCGCTCCAAACTCGACTGCAGAAAATACGACTCAATTGCAGAGAATATGATTTCAAATATGACCGGTCAATGCCTAGAAATGCACCACCCGACTCTGTTGTTACATCCCCAAACCCTCGTAACTTCAACCTCAAATTGTCTAGCGTGGACCTCACCCCTTTCCTAAGATGTCAGTAAAAGGGGTGTGCATAACTGCACCAGCGTACCTTCTGTCCTTGTCCTACTGTCCTCATTTATTCATGCCCATTTCCTGTGTTCATACCCATGTTTACACTTATACCTGTTATCCGGTACATGTTTGGCAAACTAAAGAAATAAATAAAATAATTTCCAATAAGTATTCATGAAATAATAACCAATTTCGTTGCATTTATTTTGTACAATGACAATAAAGGCTACAGGTATAATAAAGTGGCAGAGCACTCAAAAGCCGAATTAAGGCAAGGCGGCCGCAGAACCGCTCACCTGCCAAGTACCTGCCCCGCTGAACAAAGGGAAGGTGGCTTCCTTCCGGGTAAACAGGGCTGGGGCATAAACACCGCAGCCAGTCAGGTGCGCGCCATCCATCGCCAGCAGAGCGCCGCGTCTCCCTTCCCGGCGCAAAGGAAAGTTTTTGCAAACAAGAGAAAGTCAACTTTCTCTTTCTGGGGAGCGAGCAGCCTCTCCCCCCCCCTTCTCGTCTCTGTCTCCCCCCCCACACACACACACACACCATCCCCACTACTGACCTCTTCCAGCGCCCCCACTGAGCCCCGGCACTTCTGCATCTTGGCGGCGAAGCCGGACGCCAGCGGCGAGCTGAGATCCTCCGAAGTGGCGGCCACGAACTCCGAGACGCTGAGCTGTTCGGGCATGTTGGAGCGAGGGGGCGGGGGGGGGGGGAAGGAAGGTCGCCCGGTGCGATCGGAGGAGGTGCTGCTGAGCCCGAAGGAAGGGGAGGCGGGGTGGGAGAAAGTCACCCAAGGCTGGGGAGGGGGCGACGCCACCGGGGCATAGGAAGGAGTCCGGGGGGGTTGGTTGGGGAGCTGGTAGGGAGAGGAGAGGGGGAGTCAGTCTCCCTTGGTTGCAAAAAAAAAAAAAGAGGGCTACGAAGCCTCCCCCGTTGGGTCCGAGCGGTTAAGGAGACCCCTCCAAAGCGGCTCGGCGTCGCTTCACATCCCTCGCTCCGGCTCCGCTCCGGTGCGCCAATGGACTCGAGGCGCCTCCAAGCGCGTTTGGAAGTTTACTCCCCCTCCGTCGGAAGACTTTCCTAGACGTCACGTGGGCAGATTGTTACGCCGCCGGAGCTTTTTTGGACCCCCGCCCGTTAAAGACAAAGCGCACCCAGCAGTAACCTTATGCCTCGCTCTCTCTCTCTCTGCCCCCCAAACCCCTTCCACGTCTTTCATGCCCCCGCACCCCCCCCCCACACACACCGGAGTGGATCCTCTGTCAAAACAGCGAACCAAGCAGCTTCCACCTGTTTCTTGTCGGTTGTTTGCAAACTGTATTTCCTCGTTGAAATCTTTTTCCCCCCCCAAGAGGCACAACTGGACAGAAAGTCCGAAAGCACCTTTGGGACATGTATTTATTTGTCTATTTATTTATTTGTTTATTTATTTATTTGTTTGTTTATTTGCTTATTTGCTTACTTATTGACTTATTCATTTATTTATTTACAATACAATACAATAGCAGAGCTGGAAGGGACCTTGGAGGTCTTCTAGTCCAACCCCCTGCCTAGGCAGGAAACCCAACACCGTTTCAGACAAATGGCTATCCAACATCTTCTTAAAAACTTCAAGTGTTGGAGCACTTATAACTTCGGGAGACACGGTGTTCCACTTATTAATTGTTCTGTCAGGAAATTTGTCCTTAGTTCTAGGTTGCTTCTCTCCTTGATTAGTTTCCACCCATTGCTTCTTGTTCTGCCCTTAGGTGCTTTGGAGAATAGTTTGACTCCCTCTTCTTTGTGGCAACCCCTGAGATATCGGAACAGTTACTTATTTACTTACTTATTTACTTATTTACTTACTTATTTACTTATTTACTTACTTATTTACTTATTTACTTACTTATTTACTTATTTACTTACTTATTTACTTATTTACTTACTTATTTACTTATTTATTTACTTTACTTACTTACATACTTACTTACTTATTTATTTATTTATTTATTTTTATTTTGGTTTGACAAGCGTGTATAAGAAAACAAGAATGTAGCATATAAACATATAAGTAGAAGCAGGCATAAGTATATTTACCTTGTTTTCCCCAAAATAAGACCTCCCCGGATAATAAGCCCAACTGGGCTTTTGAGCGCATGCAGTAAAATAAACACACACCCCCAAAAAATTAAGCCCTCCCCGAAAATATGGCAACACAGCAGCAGCCAGGAGGTGACCACGCTCTCCGCCTCCTGCACCTCAAGAATAATAAGACCTCCGCGAAAATAAGGCCAAGCGCTTATTTTGGAGGTCAAAAGAAATTAAGAGCCTGCCTTATTTTCGGGGAAACACGGTACATAAGAAATGAGTACAAATAAACGGAGACAGTAGGACAGGGATGGCAGGAACGCTGGTGCGCTTATGCACGCCCTCTTTTACGGACCTCTTAGGAATGGGGCGAGGTCCACAGTAGACAGTTTGAGGTTGAAGCTGTGGGGGTTTGAGGCTGTAATAACGGAGTCAGGTAGAGCATTCCAGGTGTTGACCACTCTGTTGCTGAAGTCGTATTTTCTGCAATCGAGTTTGGAGCGGTTTACCTTGAGATTGTATCTATTGTTTGCCTGTGTATTATTGAGGCTGAAGCTGAAGAAGTCACTGACAGGTAGGACATTGTAGCAGATAATTTTGTGTACTAGGCTTAAGTCAGACCGTAAGTGGCGTAGTTCTAGGTTGTCCAGGCCCAAAATTTCAAGACTGGTGGCATAAGAGATTCTATTGTGAGCAGAGGAGTGGAGGACTCTTCTCGTGAAATACCCTGGATGACTGAGAATCTCCATAGACATTATTATTCCACTTTGAAAGGTGACTCCCAGTGCAAAAAGCAAAGTGGCTCATGGGGGAGGGAAGCT
This sequence comes from Thamnophis sirtalis, assembly GCF_051295495.1. Classification (NCBI taxonomy): domain Eukaryota; kingdom Metazoa; phylum Chordata; class Lepidosauria; order Squamata; family Natricidae; genus Thamnophis; species Thamnophis sirtalis. The sequence continues at coordinate 16,300,253 of NW_028261393.1, read as the reverse complement.
TGAAAGGGAAAGCTTCGAGGTTTTCACTTTCAAGGAGCAAAACTTGCGTGAGGGAGAGGGCAGGCACGGTGGTTGGGCCAGAGTAATCCACCCAGCAATGGGCGGGGGGGCCAGCACTATTGCAGGTATTCCTCGACTTACGACCATAATGAAGCCCACCATTTTATGTTGCACAGTGAAAAATTTGTTAAGTGAGTTTTGCCCTGTTTTTCTGACTTTTCTTGCCACTGTTGTTAAGTGAACCGTTTCAGTCATTAAATGAGTAATACAGTTATTAAAGTGACTATGGTTTTCCCCGGGATGCGGTGGCTCAGTGGCTAAGACGCTGAGCTTGTCGATCAGAAAGGTCAGCAGTTTGGTGGCTCGAATCCCTAGCACTGCATAACGGAGTGAGCTCCCGTGACTTGTCCCAGCTTCTGCCATCTTAGCAGTTCGAAAGCATGTAAAAATGCAAGTAGAAAAATAGGGACCACCTTTGGTGGGAAGGTAACAGCATTCTGTGCGCCTTTTGTGTTTAGTCATGCTGGCCACATGGCCACGGAGACGTCTTTGGACAGCGCTGACTCTTTGGCTTTGAAACAGAGATGAGCACCGCCCCCTAGAGTCAGGAACAACTAGCACATATGTGCAAGGGGAATCTTTACCTTTACCTATGGTTTCCCCATTGACTCTGCCTGTCAGAAAGTTTGCAAAAGGGGATTACAGGACACACACACACACACGGGATGCTGCAATCGTCATAAATGTGAGTCAGTTGTCAAGCATCCGAATATAAATCACATGACCCCCGTGGAGAAGCTGCAAGAGTGGTAAGTGTGGGGAAAATGGTCCTAAGTCATTTTTTTTCAGTGTCATTAAGTGGACTGTTGCAAATCGAGGATTCCTTGAACTCTCTTTGGGGTATATCCATTTCTGGCTTTTCCAGCAACTGAGTTGAGCTCTCTGTTCATTGCTGCAGAAAATTTCCTTCAGGGGCCCTCGTGAAGATCTCTACCATAGATTTTTTTTTTTTTACAAGGAGTATTTTTCAAGGTCATTTCCGCCCTTGTGATTTAATAGGATCTGTATATGATACCCAGGCCATAAGATTCCCCAGGTGAAGTGATATAAAGTCTGTTTATGGCAGTTACTGTATATACTCAAGTATAAGCCTAGTTTTTCAGCCCACTTTTTGGGCTGAAAAAAGCCGACTCGGCTTATACTCGAGTCAGTGAAAAATTTGCCTGAAATGGAGGAGAAAAAGGGGTGGGGCCATGCCGCTGGGTGAGGCTCGTGAATGGCCCGGCGCCCCTGTGAGTTTCCCCTCCCTCTGTTTCAGTTTGCCGCGCAGCGCGCACCGCACCACCACCCCTCCTCACGTTCTAATGTAATGCAGGGCTGTCTTATGATTCCCCTTCCTCCCCCTCCTGCCGCTCTGCAACGATGTCCCACCTCCTCCTTGTTATGGCAAGCAGCCACATAGCTATGTCCCACCTCCTCTGGTACAGTGATCCAATGATAGAAATCACTGTGCCGTGTGTCATAGGAGGCGGGACATCGCTCCCGCGGCAGCACGGGACATCATCATCACAGCGGGACATCAGCATCATGAGGTGAGTGAAGTATTTCATTGAATACACCGCTAGTTTACTGTTTTTCTTTGAAATAAATATTCAAAAACATTATTGGTATCTATTTTTATTTTTGAAATTTACCGGTAGCTGCTGCATTTCCCACCCTAGGCTTATACTCGAGTCAATAACTTTTCCAGTTTTTTGTGGTAAAATTAGGTGCCTCGGCTTATATTCGGGTCGGCCTATACTCGAGTATATACGGTATATGGATACAACATATGTCTGGAGGACTCAGGAAGCTCTCCAAAAGAAGTTTGATTAATCTGTTGCAGGAAAAAACAGACAAAAATCTGGTAGCCCATTTAGAAGCAAATAAAAGAATAGAAGCATAGAGTCACAGGGTTGGAAGGGACCTTGGAGGTCTTCTAGTCCTACCCCTTGCTCAAGGTAGGAAACCTTATAGCAGTGTTTCTCAACCTTGTCAACTTGAAGATGTCTGGACTTCAACTCCCAGAATTCCCCAGCCAGCGAATGCTGGCTGGGGAATTCTGGGAGTTGAAGTCCAGACATCTTCAAGTTGACAAGGTTGAGAAACACTGCCTTATAGCATATGCCTGCAATTTGGCAGTTCGAATCTCACCAGGCTCAAGGTTGACTTGGCCTTCCATCCTTCCGAGGTTGGTAAAATGAGGACCCAGATTGTTGGAGTCAAGAAGCTGACTCTGTAAACAGCTTAGAGGGGGCTGCAAAGCGCTGTAAAGCGATATATAACTCTAAGTGCTATTCTATTGCTATTGCAGGTTGTTTGGAAGATAGGACATGCTCTTAGATCAATGTTTTTCAATTTTGGCAACTGGAAGTTGGGTAGACTTCAATTCCCAGAATTCCCCAGCTAGCACAGCTTTTCTGTGGAAGTTCAAATCCATCCATCCAGGTATTTCTCCACTTTGACGTCAACCTGAAGTCCATCCATCCAGGTGTTTCTCAACCTTGGCCACTTTAAGATAGGTGGACTTCAACTCCCAGAATTCCCCAGCCAGTAGAAATCACAGCATTGATTCTCAGGGACCATCCATTTTGCAATGGATGGACTATGGCTGTGGCTGCAAAATGTAAGCCAATTTCTCGAAGATGTTGCTGGGAACAAGATGCAAATTGTCTTGTTTGTTTATGTGTAAATCCTAGGAAGTTCAATGGGTTTACTCCCACATATTTGTATGTGGATTGTCACATCAGCTGCCTGAACCCCATCATTCGAAAGTAAATCTCACTGATTTGAATATTTCTTTGATATCTAATGCAGGACTTTCTCAACCTTGGGAACTTTAAAAAGTGTGCATGTCGGCATGCTTGGGGAATTCTGGGAATTCTGGGAGTTGAAGTCTGCATATCTTAAAGCTGCCAAGATGCAGAATGAGTAGGGTGTCCAGTTCCTCCCATC